>NC_137100.1:57782191-57982191 GCF_949357685.1 Gobio gobio | reverse complement strand
AATGTATGTATGCATGTATGAATAAAATAAATATATATATAAATAAATAAATAAAGTGTTTGAGAGAGTGTGTTTTTAATTTTTTTTTATTTATTTTTTATTTTTTTTACAGTGCATGCATATTAAAATAATCATATCTAAGGCATTTCCAAGTGTTGTGACTGTATGCATAACCCTTTAAACACAATTTTAATAAATGCCAATAACAGTATTTTTTATAATTATTTATTGATCAAGCAGCACAGTTACAAACATGTTATGCAATTCCTTTGACTGTATAAAATGTACCAAAAATGACATTAGATAAATGCACCTAGCCTACAGGAAAAAAAAGCAAGAAAGAAAAACAAATGCTCAGAATTGTTACTGACCTTTACAAACAAAGTTTACACACCAGTAACCTTGGTCTTTGCCAATATTGTAGAAATTAGATAAAATAAACATGAAAATAGCTCCTCAATGGCATTGGAGTAACAAATATTTTTTTCTTAATACACAATTTTCTTGAAAACATGATCTCAAAAAGCACTTACAATTATTCTTATGCTGCTTTAGAAAACAACTATGAATAAAAACTATGGCTATATAAAGAAAAAAGTCAGCATATGTCAGCAAATGCAGAAAGTCACACACAAAAAGTAACCCTAGTTATTAATCTAGTATTCTATATACGTTGAGGCTAGTGTTTCTGTTTCAGCAGCTCTTCCAAAACATTGAGCTTATTTGTAACAAAGATATATTTCTCTCTAGAAAGAACTTCTCTCACTTACCAGATCTTATTCCTGGATTTATTAGTGATTGTGCCAACAAAATATAAATCAATTAGTGCATTTCTCATTGCATGAACCTCTGCAGCTGAGACTCTCCATTGTATGTATGTGTGTATGTGTGTGTGTATGTGTGTGTGTATGTGTGTGTATGTGTGTATGTGTGTGTGTATGTGTGTATGTGTGTATGTGTGTATGTATGTGTGTATGTGTGTATGTATGTATGTATGTATGTATGTATGTATGTATGTATGTATGTATGTATGCATGTATGCATGTATGCATGTATGTATGTATGTATGTATGTATGCATGTATGTATGTATGTATGCATGTATGTGTATATATATATTTGTGCTTGGCTCACTAATAGAGATCAAAATAGGTCATAAAACAGCAGCCTATAAACAAATAGAAAGTGAAACTGTAAGGCCACACCGGAGCTGGGCATGTTTTTGAGCTAGCAAAAGGCAGAAATGTCATAAGAAGAGCTGTCATTAGGCAGTTGTGTAAGAGGCATTTCCTTTATCACTCTGTTTAGAACCTCATCATTCTTATCAGTTTGTGGGCAAATAAAAGCAAAAATCTAAAGATCCTGATAAACTTGCCATGAAGTATTCTTTTATTCATGCCCTTTCATGATGCCTGACTCAAAAGTCGCATGCATCAAAGTATTGGCAAAAACTTGGATTTCTCAAGAATGGGTGAATATACCACAAAAAAAAAAGTCCAGGTCACATTTAACAAAAAAAAAAAAAATAATAATAATAATAATAATAATAATAATAATAATAATAATAATAATAATAATAATAATAATAATAATAATAATAATAATAATAATAATAATAATAATAAATATATATATATATATATATATATATATATATATATATATATATATATATATATATATATATATATATATATATATATATAATACTTAAACCATTACAAAAGAAAAATAACATTAAATTATTATAAAATAAATTACATTATAAAATAAATGGATATTCAAATCAAATTTTTCTAAATCCAAAGTCCAGGTCCAAAAAAAAAAAAAACATTCTGAGCAAAAAACAAATCTGAACTACTTTTGAGTATTTATAAGTTTGGGTGAGAATTATTCTCACTACTGTACAGTAATTTTGTACTGTAAAATAAATACTGAAATGCAGTTAATACAATTTTCAATCAGCAGTAAAGGAAGTAAAACACAATGTATAAATATTTTACTGTAATGTGAAAAAATTATATTTAAGTAATAATGTAATTTTTATATATTATAAGGTGTCAAATCGATTATTAAATCAATTCTAACAAACGTTTGTTTTATAATTTATACACATACATACAAATAATATAATTACATATATAATATATTATATAAATGTATAATAAATATATATAATATCTATTTTAATAATAATGATATAGATATATATATATATATATATATCTTATATCTCATCTTATATCTCATTATTATTAAAATAGATATTATATATAATCATTATTAAAATAGATATATATATAATCATTATTAAAATATATCATAAACAATTTTTTGCTTAAAGGAAATTAAATCCATATTTATAACCATCAATATTATTTGCACTGACATTATTTTTATAACAATTAAGTGCAATATTCTTGTCAGTATAATGTTTTGTGGTTAATCGCATCTAACATTAAAGTTTGTGTTTACATAAAGTGTGTGTATATATATATATGTATATGTATATGTATATGTATATGTATATGTATATGTATATGTATATGTATATATATGTATATGTATATAATAGTAATAATAATAATAATAATAATAATAATTAACGGGGCCAAGCGCAAAGAAGAAGACAAGACATGCCAACATGGCTGGGAGGGTGAGACCAACTGCAACAATGAGCAATTAAAGGCATTTTAAGATGATTTTAGGCAAAAATGGCTGAAAAATCACATATACAGTCACTAATAATATGATTTAATGGTTTGTCACTTTTGACCAATAGGTGGCGCAGTAACGAAATTGATGTGGTGTGGTCAGAGTGAGATGACGATGACAAAGGCAAAGTTTGGTGTCATTATGTCAAAGCATTGCAGAGATACAGCCTCAAGAGTCATTTTGGCATCATGGCTCAAATTTGTCGCTGCAGTATATGAAAACGGTTTTGTCTGTTGACATGAAATTAATAACTTTTTGCTGTCATGGTCTGAAGATGTTACGATTCGATTTTGGTGAAAATAAGGCAAATGGTCTAGGAGGAGTTTGAAAAAGTAGGTTTCTGAAGGAAATCAAAATGGCTAACAGAATGTTTGGCTAAATATAGCAAAATTGGAATCTATGTTTTTGGCATGACCTAAGGAATATATTGAAACCATTTTTATGACAATAGTCAAATTTAATCAAAAGTTATTAGCATTATTGGAAAATTCATTATAACTTTTGTCCACAAGGTGGCGCTGTCTTGAAACTTTTTGAGTACTTTCAGGGCTTGGTGACGAAGACACACGCCGAGTTTCGTAACGATACGGCAATGCGTTTGTAAAAAATAGCACTTTGCGACAAAATTCAAAATGGCCGACACCCAAAATGGTTGATATGGTAAAATTGGGTATGGCATGGCTCGGCGTGATGCCCCGACTCTAAAGAGACCAGTTTTGTGATATTTGGCTACAGCGTTCTTAAGTTATAATCAAAAATATAAAATTTTTGTATCTCTGGACCACTAGGTGGCACTGCGCCGAAACGCTGCAGGCAGCCTCGGGTCATGGTTGGCATAACACACCCCAAGTTTGGTTAGAATATGCTAAAGCTTTGCGGAGATAGGGCCTGACTTTCATTTTTGTGGGCACTTTGTCGATTTCGTTTGAGCGTTATTCAATAACAATTTGACTAATCATTTCGAGTCTAATACGCTTTTGTCAGCAAAGTCTGAAGATGATCTGGTTCAATTTTCGTGCAAATTGGAGCAAAGGCCTAGGAGGAGTTCGCAAAAGTAGGTTTTTCGGTTAATTAAAAATGGCGGGAAAATTATTATGACGGAAAATAACGTCATAGGGTGCAATCGAATTGGCTTGAGCCAAGGAATCAGAGGAAACAAGAATTTTGTTTCTAGCCCTTATGGTTCAAAAGTTATTAGCAAAAAAATGAGTCAAACTTTGGACAGGTGGTGGCGCTAGAGGGATTGTTTTAGAGATTCCAAAATTGGTGTGGTTAATGCTGGGTCTGTCCTCTAGCTGTGTGCCAAATTTCACAACTTTCCCGCAAGCGGTTCTATGGGCTGCCATAGACTTCAATGGCGGAATAATAATAATAAGAAATCTAACGATTACAATAGGTGCCCGCACCTTCGGTGCTTGGCCCCTAATAATAATAATAATAATAATACACACACGTGTATGCATGCATGTATGTATGTATGTATGTATGTATGTATGTATAATGCATGCATGCATATGTGTATACGCATGTGTATACGTATATATATATATATAGATGCGATTAACCGTGATTAATCGATTTTGACAGCACAAAACATTATACTGACAAGAATATTGCACTTAATTGTTATAAAAATAATGTCAGTGCAAATAATATTGATGGTTATAAATATGGATTTAATTTCCTTTAAGCAAAAAAATTTTTTATGATATATTTTTTCCTTTTGAATTTAGCGTGAAATATGACCTGAACATGTTCTTGATGAGTTTAGTGAGATTCACCGCAAAAAGCTGGGTATAAACAACTGCCATTTTGTTAACTATGATTTTAAACAATATAATCCCTCATAACAGTTTGACTCCAGTATTTATGAGATATGTTAGAAATGCTCACTCTAAAATGATCAGTATAATCACCATCAGTAACTGCTTTTCTAAGTGCAATGATTCAATGACACCAAAAGTTGCTACACCAGTAAAATTCCTTTTGCTTGACCTCAAACAAGGTTACTTAAGAAAAGAAAACCTGATTCTGACAACACTGGAAGACCTTTATGTGCAATACTGAAAGTAATAACGATTTTTGGGGATTCCTGGTTACGTATTATCACTACCCCTGCAATGAAAAAATAAACGTCCAAAATCAATACCGTGCTCTAATCTTATAATTCAATTAAGAAGAAAAAGTGCTTAAAATAGTCCAGCACTAAAATGCTGCATCAATGTCCTTTCAAATCAGTCATGTAAATACTTTGCTTCTCAGTAATGGAGTATAATCAGCACTGCCGTTTCTGCAAAAGCAAACGTTTAGGCTGTTTTTTTTAAGCCCAAACTCTCAAATACTGTGACTGAAGCACCTCTGGTTAGAAGTCATGTGGAGTAATACTGTGTGTTAGTGGCTCAAACAGGATCTATCATCCATCGTGAAGGTTTCTACCGTCTTCAAGCTGAAGATGCATTCAACCGCAGCCTCAACTGGACATGTCCTTCCTCTGAGCTTGAAGCATCTCGGTCACGCTCACAATGTCTTCTTCCGGCACCTGAGACAAAAAAAAAAAAAAGGTTTAGATTTAGATGACACAAAAACACAAGGATGATCACATTCCATCCAAATATGCAATATTTGTTAGATGTCACATGCTGTTAGATGAACAACACACGCTGGTATGAAGAGATTTTTAGGATGAGCGTAATCATCATCTCATACGCACGTGGATCAGAAAGCAGGTTGTGACATACCCATGTATGTTTAAGGGTAAGCGGATAACCTAAACTTTCCGTTCCAAAAATGGAGGTAACTTTCAGTGTAAGTAAATAGCCACAGACACCTTTTCTCTTGAGACAAAAAAAAATGATTTTTATTAATGCTGCTGTTGAGGGTGTTTCTAATACAACGTCTGATGGAATGACGGCAAATTTGACATCTTTCTCTCTTCGGACTCTCTATATTATTTTATATAGATCTCTATATATATTTTGTCCTTCTTCTGGAAAGTCGTGGAAATGCCAGCACAGATTTTTTTTTTCTTTTGCTATCAGAGCAAATGGGAAAGATTATATTTTCGGTCATATCCGATTCACAGCTATAGAAGTTTACCCAACTATGATGACTTCCACTTCTGAGAAACCCGGAAATGTGAATTTTTTTATTTTTGTTTATGAGTCCCTTGTCCTGAGCAGTTAAACTGCCCAATGTTCTTAAGAGAAATCCTCCAGGTCCTGAAAATTCTTCAGTTTTCCAGCATCTTCTGAATATTTGAACCCTCTCCAGCAGTGACTATGATTTTGAGATCCATCTTTTCACACTGAGGACAATTGAGGGACTCAAACACAACTATTAAAAAAAGGTTCAAACATTCACTGATGCTCCAGAAGGAAACGATTGTACTTCATTTGTCTCGTCAACTTTTTTTATATAGCGCTTTTTACAATGCAGATCGTTTCAAAGCAGCTTCACAGTGCCAAACAGGAAAATAATGCAACAGAATTTTATTCGGCCGTACAGCCGCTCCGGAGAAAACGGTGATGTCATCTAGCTCATGTCAATTATCATACAGTGACAATGTGGGCATTAGATCAGTAATTTAGTTTATATGGTTAATTTAGTTTACTAATTAGATTTATTTGGATATTTAGTTGAGAATTTAGTGGAAACATGCAAGTATCTTATGTTGGGCAGTACTAAATGAAAAGAAAATTGTATTTAAACAAAATAAGAAAAATGTGGACATCATAATGTTCAAAATTTTGTTCAAAAGGCACACACCTGTCTATATAAAAGGTCCCCCGGTTAACAGTGCCTGTCAGAGCACAAACCAAGCCATAAAGTCTTCCCACCGCCATCCGAAACGCTGATTCGTTGACAACATTCAAAAGTCAACTAAAAACTCATCTCTTCCGTGAGCACTTAACCTCATAAAAAAAAAAAAATCCTCTTTCTTCCCTTTTCCCTCCCTACTCTAGCCTGTGCTACACTGAGAAATGTACACGGACTAAGTATTTCAGGCACTTGTTGCGCTCACTCGACTCATGACTAATCGCTTATTGTACCCCCAAGTTGTAAGTCGCTTTGGATAAAAGCGTCTGCTAAATGCATAAATGTAAATGTAAAGTCCAAGGAATTGTCTGTAGACCTCCCAGACAGGATTGTATCAAGGCACTGATCTGGGGAAGGGTACAGAGACATTTCTGCAGCATTGAAGGTCATAATGAGCACAGTGACCTCCATCATCCGTAAATGGAAGAAGTTTGGAACCACCAGGACTCTTCCTAGAGCTAGCCGCCCAGCCAAACTGAGCGATCGGGAGAGAAGGGCCTTTGTCAGGGAGGTGACCAAGAACCAGTCACTCTGACAGAGCTCCAGCGTTTCTCTGAGGAGAGAGGAGAACCTTCCAGAAGAACAACCATCTCTACAGCACTCCACCAATCAGACCTGTATGGTAAAGTGGCCAGACAGAAGCCACTCCTCAGTAAAAGGCACATGAGCCTTCCTGGATTTTGCTAAAAGGCACCTGAAGGACTCTCAGACCATGAGAATCTGATGAAACAAAGATTGAACTCTTTGGCCTGAATGGCAAGCGTCATGTCTGGAGGAAACCAGGCACCGCTCATCATCAGGCCAATATCATCCCTACAGTGAAGCATGGTGGTGGCAGCATCATGCTGTGGGGATGTTTTTCAGCCTCAGGAACTGGGAGACTAGTCAGGATCGAGGGAAAGATGAATGCAGCAATAAATGTACAGAGACATCCTTGATGAAAACCTGCTCCAGAGCGCTCTGGATCACAGACTGGGGCGAAGGTTCATCTTCCAACAGAACAGCGACCCTAAGCACACAGCCAAGATAACAAAGGAGTGGCTACAGGACAACTCTGTGAATGTTCTTGAGTGGCCCACTTTCCGGATGCGCTCTCTGTGTGTGTGTATGGGGAATTGAATATTATGAGATTATATTTTTTTTATATAAACTCTGACTGTATTCGTCTGAAAGAAGAATGTCATATACACCTAGGATGGCTTGAGGGCGAGTAAACCAATTTTTTTTAAATACTATATTTGCTATGTTGATAACCACAGTCTGTGCTTTCAGGGTCAATACAGTACATTTTAAAATTAGAAGATAAAACTGATGATGAGTAAGACTGACACAGTTTCTAATAAAATACATTTGGGTTTCCAGGAAAAGTGGGAATGAATAGGAAGCATGGACAAGCAGATGATCGGATTTAACATGACATAATGGAAATAAACAATGGTGGTGCATCAGAAATCATCCAATCAGATCAGATTCTGAAATTCTTCTTTTTGCTGATTACTAGGCAACCATTTGTCCTCCCGTTGGTCACGCAATGATCACAAATGATTCAAATACACTAAATATAAATGTACTAAACTAGGCAAACTAGACCTCCACAGACTGAATTAAAATTCAGTAAATCACAAAATATACCCAGACAGGATGATCAGAATCTTTTATTAATTTGTGTATTGATAAATGCACTTATTTTGCATTATATTGACCATTGGGCATCTTTAGTTATGAAAACCTACATCAGTTGACTATTACACAAAGCTAAAACATTATAAGCGTGACAAAAAGAGAGAGAAAATATAAGACTTACCAGAGCATGATCAAAGCTGAAGGTGCTTATGTAATACGCTGATATATCACTGTCTGCAAGAGGCTGAGAGATCTGAGCAACTATCCCACATTCATCTGCAAGAGGAGACCGAGAGAGTGCAATAACAGAAGAACGGGTCAAATCAGAAAGTTTGATACATCCCAAATATTGACTATCACAAACAAATTTAGCTATTGTCTGGACTAGTGATTGGATCAGAAAAAAAAACAATACAATACAAAGAAGCAATACATTTCTATACATAGGCATCCTAACTGAAACATATGCATCACAGTTTCCACACAAATAGTGACTGGTTTTGAATGCTCTACATTGTCAGCAACTGTGTGTCATACAAAAAGTTGACTACATGTGAAGTGCATGAGACACACATTTGAAGGACAGGGATTCCTAAACTTTTGTTGTCAGCTTAAGCCCTTTGGCGTAAAATATGTAAGTGCCCTCTGAGATTTTAATTAATATTTCAATATTTTACCAACACATTTGCAGATCCACAGTTCTCTAATGTTGGTTAAAGGTCACATGAGATGCATGTAAACAAATATTTAATGGCCTTAGTTAACTTAAATGTCCTAAGTAGCTTTTATAAACGTGACTTAGAAAAATTTCTCATGTGTGCATCGTGAGACAAAACTGGCACTGACATATAAGACATGCCAGTGCAAGTTGTTTTCAGATAAAACGGATCAAACATGCATTTTAGTCTGGGACTAGCCTTAGGCCTTGTTTGTGTTTTAGTAAGGGTTTTATTTTTGTTTATATTTTTAACCTTTACATTTAATTATTCGCTTTTTTTTTATTCTGCTCATAAACCCTAGTTTGAGAAACCCTAGAGTAGGGTGTTAACACATTGCTAAACTACAGTGAAATTCTAAAAAGCATTTTTTTTTAAATACATAAAGCACAAAAATTGGGTAATATCTTTTGAAAAACGCTGTTAAAAGTGAATCTGACCGAGCACCACAACACACTTAGCCAATCAGCAGTAGGAGGCGTGTCTACTCATGATGGCGGAGGAGAGCGAGCAAGCAATAGGGAGATTTGAAGACTGTAGAAAGAGAGATGGCTGAGAGATATCACAAAAGAAAAAAGCTCACAGGAATATCACTGGAAAAAGAAGGGTTATGAGATTATGTGCCGGTATCACATTTTCATGTTGCGATTAATTGCTGAAGCTTTTCTCACGGTATACGGTATTATCACGATATTGAAATAAGTTGCAAAAAAAAGTGTTGTCATACAATAACAGGTTTAATAACTTTCTTATAACAAAAGAACCAAACATTTAAATACAACAATACACAAATATGTATAAAGTAAACAAATATTTAAAACAGATTAAAATGCAAAAGAATTATAAAGAACAATAGGTAACACTTTACAATAAAGTCTCACCAGTTAATGCATTAACATCAACAAAGAGCAAATAGCTAAATTTTTACATTCTTTGATAATGTTAGTTAAAAAAGCAACTGTTAGTGTTAGTTCAGGTCCATTAAATAATACAGTTACAACTTTTGATTTTAATAATGTGTTATTAAATGCTGAAATGTACATTTAACTAAGATTAATACATGCTTTAGAAGTATTTTTAATTGTCAGTTTGTTAATGAATGAACTAATGTTAAATAATGGAGCCTTATTGTAAAGTGTGTGACTGAATAACAATCAGAACATATTCAAACAATATCTATAGGGCATGTAATTTAGTCCAGATTAAAATATAAAATGTTCAAGTTTGAAAATGAATAGCCTTAAGTCTTTAAGTATTAAGTATTAGGTTATGTGATGAGCGGGGAAACGGCTGCGTTTCTGCTGTTCCGTCAGCGCCCTCTGCTGTCAAAGAGTGAATGTGCACTTCAGCGCATTCGCTCCGCCATGTGCTCGGCTCATGCACGGTCTATTTACATCAGTGTGCGTTCCTCTTTGATGTGCTGTTCATTTTAAACGGTTGATGGGTAAAGTATTCTTAAAATTCATTCTAAAAATCTGAATAATTCGTAATAAATAATTATTCACGGTATTTTGAAGTGCCCCACCAAAACAATATTGTGCATGTTTATTATTGCGGTATATCGTATTACCGTTTACCGGCACATGTCTAGTGTACTGTATGATTATTTTTTTTGATCATTGCTTAAGTCAGGGGTGTCCAAAGTCCAGCCCGCAGGCCAAATGCGGCCCGGGGATGAATTTCAAACGGCCCGCAGCTTGTCTATTAAAATATATTATATGTAGCCCGCCATGCACAATTTACAAATCGTGCAGTTTCACAATGTCAACGCAAGGTGGCAGTACTAGATTTTAGGCCAAGGAAACCGTGCCAAAAGCGGAACGAAGCAACGCTACTAGCGAGCTTTCTGAACAAATGTGTTTACTTGTTGAGCGTCTCGATCACACGACCACAGCCAGTGAGAGGCGTTTGAGTTCGGCGCAGAGGTCTCCGGTACGAGCTGCAAATCTCTCTGTGATTTGATTTAGTTTAAAGCCAGTTAAACAGCCATTTAAACAACTTCAACACTACTAACGTGCAAATCAGAAGAAACACTGAGCCGATTCAGTTAAAATACTTTTCAAACAACAATTCACCAACATTTATCATGGGTTTGCTGTGGTAACACTAACTGTAACCGTGGTAATTTGTCAGAAATGTAGGTTAATATCCAATTTTATTTAATTTGTAATGCAAAATAGCAGGGTTTTCAAATACTTATTTTCCTCACTGTATGTCTACAAGTTCTCCCACTTGGAAATCATGGAGGGGTCTGAAATTGTCATCCTAGGTGCATGTCCACTGTGAGAGACATAATCTAAAAAAAAATATCCAGAAATCACAATGTATGATTTTTTAACTATTTATTTGTATGATGCTGCAAATAAGTATTTGAACACCTGTCTATCAGCTAGAATTCTGACCCTCAAAGACCAGTTAGTCTGCCTTTAAAATGTCCACCTCCACTCCATTTATTATCCTAAATTAGATGCACCTGTTTGAGGTCGTTAGCTGCATAAAGACTGTCCACCCCATTCAATCAGTAAGAATCCAACTACTAACATGGCCAAGACCAAAGAGCTGTCCAAAGACACTAGAGACAAAATTGTACACCTCCACAAGGCTGGAAAGGGCTACGGGGAAATTGCCAAGCAGCTTGGTGAAAAAAGGTCCACAGTTGGAGCAATCATTAGAAAATGGAAGAAGCTAAACATGACTGTCAATCTCCCTCGGACTGGGGCTCCATGCAAGATCTCACCTCGTGGGGTCTCAATGATCCTAAAAAAGATGAGAAATCAGCCCAAAACTACACGGGAGGAGCTGGTCAATGACCTGAAAAGAGCTGGGACCACCGTTTCCAAGGTTACTGTTGGTAATACACTAATGGTTTAAAATCATGCATGGCACGGAAGGTTCCCCTGCTTAATGTCCAGGCCCGTCTTAAGTTTGCCAATGACCATTTGGATGATCCAGAGGAGTCATGGGAGAAAGTCATGTGGTCAGATGAGACCAAAATAGAACTTTTTGGTCATAATTCCACTAAACGTGTTTGGAGGAAGAAGAATGATGAGTACCATCCCAAGAACACCATCCCTGCTGTGAAGCATGGGGGTGGTAGCATCATGCTTTGGGGGTGTTTTTCTGCACATGGGACAGGGCGACTGCACTGGATTAAGGAGAGGATGACCGGGGCCATGTATTGCGAGATTTTGGGGAACAACCTCCTTCCCTCAGTTAGAGCATTGAAGATGGGTCGAGGCTGGGTCTTCCAACATGACAATGACCCGAAGCACACAGCCAGGATAACCAAGGAGTGGCTCTGTAAGAAGCATATCAAGGTTCTGGCGTGGCCTAGCCAGTCTCCAGACCTAAACCCAATAGAGAATCTTTGGAGGGAGCTCAAACTCCGTGTTTCTCAGCGACAGGCCAGAAACCTGACTGATCTAGAGAAGATCTGTGTGGAGGAGTGGGCCAAAATCCCTCCTGCAGTGTGTGCAAACCTGGAGAAAAACTACAGGAAACATTTGACCTCTGTAATTGCAAACAAAGGCTACTGTACCAAATATTAACATTGATTTTCTCAGGTGTTCAAATACTTATTTGCAGCTGTATCATACAAATAAATTGTTAAAAAATCATACATTGTGATTTCTGGATTTTTTTTTTTTAGATTATGTCTCTCACTACATGCACTACATGCACTACCTACGATGACAATTTCAGACCCCTCCATGATTTCTAAGTGGGAGAACTTGCAAAATAGCAGGGTGTTCAAATACTTATTTTCCTCACAGTATATTAAATGAGGCCAAATTACAGACAATTTTTGTCCAAAACTTGCAGTTTTGTGCATTTGTATTTATAGACTAAATACCATAAAGCCATTCTAGATATAGAAATAATATTTCTTACTTTTTACCATGCAGTGAGGTGCCATGTGTGCACTGCAAAAAAAATGCTCTTATTTAGTATTTGTGTCTTGTTTCTAGTCTAAATATATCAACAACAACAAAATCTTAAATCAAGATGCATTTACTAGATAAGTTAAATGACATAAGATATTCTTTCTTGTTTTCTGGAAAAAATGTTTTAACTGAAGTGAGTTTTTGCTTAAAACAAGCATATTTATCTGCCAATGGGGTAAGAAAAATAATATTGTTTCTGTTTGCATTCTTGTTTCTGTCCCAAACAGAAACACGACTATTTTTCTTACCCCATTGGAAGATAATTTTGCTTGTTTTAAGGAAAAACTCAATTCATTTAAAAAAAAAATCCCAGAGAAATCCAAAAAAAAAAAATGTAATTTTCCTTAGTAAAAGCATCATGATTTAAGATTGTTTAGATATTTGGACTGGAAAAAACACAGAAATACTAAGTAAGAAAAGCATTTTTTGGCAGTTGGGTTTTACCTGTGATGATCTAAATAGAGTACTCGTGAATAGAGTTCTAACTTATAAATAATATTTAAATTTCACCCATTCAAACTTTTTGGTTGATGAAAGTTTTACAGATATTGTTAAATATCTATAAACACGCACGCGCACACGCGCACACATTTTAACATTTTAACAATTTATTTAAGTCCACTTCGCTAGCCGTTTGGCCCTCTTTTGGGGCATCCCAAGTTGTTGAAGCCCTCTTACCACCAGCCTATGTGTGTGTCCTAAGCTGCCGAATATAAACACCAGTAGTCTGCCCCGATAACCGATCTCTGAGATGGTGTTTAAGAGCGGCTGGTATTTAATGACCTTGGTCATTAAACGCACACACACGCACGCACGCTCAGAAATCGCTTACTGCACCTTTAAGTGCCCTATTATGCTTTTTCAGATATTACCCATCATGCAGTGTGTAAATGTAAAAGGTCTAAAGTTTCAAATATCAAAGTGTACAATAAATGGAGTTGTCTCCCAAGCTGCTGAAACGAATCGTCAGTAATTTTTACTTCCTGCTTGAACCTGCATAATGACAGCCTGTGGTTTTCACTGGCTGTCCGCGAACGTCTAATTGAAAGCAAATCCACTTTGCATGCACTTCCAAAAGATGAAGACTCTGACTCGAATTGATTCAGTAAAACAAACAATGTATGCTATGAGAACATTAGAGTGTGTTTTGACCTTGAATGCATGTAAACCTATTGCAAGAAACTCCAAAGTCAGTTTAATCAGTTAAATCAATTATTAGGATTAAATTATTAGAATTACAATTAAATAAAAATTATTAAAATCAGAATTTTTCTATCGATACCTTGCAATACTGAATGAATAAATCTAGATTTTTTTATTAATTTGATTCGTCCTGATTTGTCTTCTTTTACTGAGCTCACTGTAATGCATTGGGGGATTGTTGAAGGTCACTGCATGTAAATGTGGCTAAAAGAAAGCTCACCGAAGCCGAGAGGCTGCCCTCCTATTCTCACCATC
Organism: Gobio gobio; assembly: GCF_949357685.1. Lineage (NCBI taxonomy): Eukaryota > Metazoa > Chordata > Actinopteri > Cypriniformes > Gobionidae > Gobio > Gobio gobio. The sequence continues at coordinate 57,967,920 of NC_137100.1, read as the reverse complement.
CTCCAGAGCTCACCAGAGGAGCTGGTGAAGAGAAGATCAGCTGGGAATCTGACACAAACACACACATTTTCTTTTGAAAAATCTTTTGAAAACAGAAATGTGCAACCAAAAAAGCTTTGAGATCTCCCGTTGATGACTCTGTGAGGGTCTTACTGTCTCTGTGCTTCTGTGTCCATCACCAAGGAGACGTATCCATCAATCAGAGAGAACGAGAAGAACTTGATGCATTCTACGTCCTGATCAACACTGGCGCCCTCTTTGGGACTGCAGAAGAAAAATGCATGAAAACAATTTGTAAACGAAAGACATTTTGAAAATGGCATTTGATTTAATACTAATATTATCGTTGAATATGCCTGAACATTTTTGTTATTTCAATTAATGGGTTACTTTATTTATTTTTTTTGTATAATTGGATTTTTTTTTTGTTGGTATAATTGTTTCTGAAATGTAATGATTACATATTTCACATGATTCAACTTATCCCTTAACATGAAACAGAATAATAAATCAATTTAAAATAAATACTCTGAAGGTTTCTTGGCAGAAATCAGAAAGGGGTACAACTAGTACGAGCGAGCAAAGATGTCTCTCGCATATGCAGATTGATATCTTAAAGTTTTTTTTATTTATAAAAGTTATTTATTTTTATTTATAGTCTTTATTTTGATATTTAAATTGAATAAAATACCAACTAAGAAACCGAACTAGGTAGGTTAGCTGATTACCTTAAAGGAATAGTTCACCCAAAAATTAATTCTGTCATTAATTTAAGCTTGCTATGAAAATGTTTCCCTTTACTATCCCTTTAAAAGTCCATAGATATCACTGTCAGTTTATACTGCTGTTAATTCTTTCTCCGACAAGCGGATGCGATGAGACCAGTTTTAAGGTTTGGTCATGTGACATTCAACATACCATATACCCCATTAACAACTTAAAGGTGCGGTGTGTAGGATTGAAATGGGTACTGCAGTCCAAATTCAAAATATTGGAGATGGTTGTTTCCCCCGCCCCCTCCTCCTCAGACTCGACGTCACACGGGTTGCTAGCTTGAGGACACGCAACAGGAGCAAGCGCAATTGACAATGAAAGCCAATCTGTAAGTTGATGAGTTGGTTTATCCACGTTTTAATATGCTCTCGTTCATATAGATTTTGGATAGATGCTGAGGCTTTTTAGGCCGGGTAGAATAAGCGATCTCTGACCCAGTTTGTTTGCTGGCTTCCATGGCTGCAATACACTGTTTTCCGCCAATTGGCAACCTGTGCTGTCAAAATACTATTGGGTAAACCGGTGGCGTGCGCTATCGCACAGACCAAAACAAACACAGACATTCCGACACGGAACGCACATTTCAAAGTAGAATAACTGGCTGTAGTTTTGTTTTTCTGAGAAACGAGTAGGTGGATTTAGCATGTTTTCTTCATATCTGCAAACATATGGTATTTTTAGGCTTTAGTAAAATGAAAAACTTACATACAGCACCTTTAAAGTATTTAAGTTATACAAGCAGGCAAGTTGTGTGATAAACTGAAATTAATTCAAGACGCCTCTTGGTGGCAGTAAATACCAATTAATATTGGCCTGCTATTGTTGGTGCCAATCAGGTGTAAAGGAAATATAAAATTCAAACTAGTGAAATCAGCGTAAGTGAAAGCGCTTCGTTTCATACCTGTTCGAGTAAAACAGAACATCTATGAGGGTGGTGGCGATAGCTGGCAGAGTATCCGGATCCAAACTCATCACGCAAAACTGATTCTCTGGAATCAGCACTGGATGAACTGTTGCATGCGGAACTGAACACACAAAAATAACACTTTAAAATACTACCACTTGGAATACTAACACTTGTTTAAATGTACAAGCTGGTTTTGAATCAACATGTCAATGCAAAACACTGGTAAAATAATGAATTGTATAAAGAAAATGGAGAAATCAAGTGTTGATGACATCAGATATTCATTACAAAATGGTTTTAATAGATCGTCTTTTTATTCCAGGGAAGAAGTTGAAATATTAAAGCTACAGTATTTTTTCATAGAATAAATGAACTCTCCTTTAACAAATCGATTTCATAATATATATATCAAAACAGTTGGTATAATAATTGGTTTATGGCAAGATGTGTGAATACACTATCAAAAGCTTGTGGTCAGTATGATTTTAATACTTTTATTCAGCAAGGATGCATTAATTGACAGTAAAGTAATTTATGTTGCAAAAGATTTCTATTTTAAATAAATGCTGTACTTTTGAACTTTCTACTCAAAGAATACTGGAAAGAAATGTGTTGCTGTCTCCATAAAAATATTAGGCAGCACAACTGGTTTCAACATTGATAATAAAAATAAATGTTTCTTGAGCAGCAAATCAGCATATTAGAATGATTTCTGAAGGATCATGTGACACTAAATATTGCTTAAAATACAGCTTTGCCATCACAAGAACACATTTCATTTTAAAATCTATTCAAATAGTCCTTTTGAATTGTACCAATATTACACAATAATACAGATTTTACTGTATTTTTGATCAAATATATGCAGTCCGTTAAGCATAAGAGACTAGAGACAAACTTTGAAAAAAAAAAAGTGTATGCCTTTCCTTTATCCGCTGTCTCACCCTCTCTTCCATTTCGCTGAAGGCCGTTGCAGGCGTCCTGACTGTGGACTGGCACTGACTCTCCCGCCTCTTCTCTGAAAATATTAAACTCCTCCACTAGAGTCTCCACCACCACCGACAGGTCCTTCTCTCGCACCTACAACACAAACATCCCTTTCAGTAAGTTCATAACATGCATTTTATATAAAACATCAAACAGCACTTTGAGGTGTTTATTTTGTACTTCAGTTTTGTATTATTATTGCATTTTAGCACGTGTTAGCACTTTTAAAAAAAAGGTAACACTTTATTTTAGTGTCCTTGTTAAACATGTTACAGTACATGTAGTTACTATAGTAATAACTACAAATTATGCATAATTACACTAAACCGAAACCTAATCATAACCCTATAGTAAGTACATGTAGTTAATTAATATTACTCAGTACATACATGTATAATAAGAAGGACACCTTAAAATAAAGTGTAACCAAAAACCTGCAAAACTTGAATCAAACCGTTATGAAGTTTATGTATTTTTTGTTGTTGTGGCACCCCCTGTTGGTGACGATTCAGTTTTTTTTTTTTTTTTTCAGTTGGAAAATGATTCATAAAAGAAGAATTCTGTTTCTAGCCCATAAATCTCCAGACATCAAAACATAACGCAGAAAGACTAATCAACATTACGCAACTTTCATTACACATCTACCAACTTATTAAAAACAAAAGGGGGTCATAAAATTGTAAAACATTTACAACAAGCAGGTATTTGATGTTAGAGCATGTTTCCATAATACTTCATTTATTAACACTCTTCTGTCTCTGGGTTCAGCTAAATGCCCGTCAGCTTTTTTTTTTTTTTGCTTAGTTAAATCACATTCACAGCACAAAGCCATTTTGTTTTACCAAAAACAAACAAACAAACAAACAATTACATACAAATATTAATAAAATTATACTGCTGCATTCCTGTCATGTCAGAATTACCATAAATATCAGTCGTTTAAAAAAAATTTTAACGTTCACATTTTTGTCTAACTCGTAATTACAAGTTGGAAAGTTTATGGAAGCTGCGGCTTCTACTTGAGCATTGTGACATGTAAAGACAACCCAAAATGGCAGCAAATTCAACAGTTATACCCTGTTTACACCTGGTATTAAGATGCGTTTTGGTCGAACGGATCACAAGTAGATGAGGGAGACACATTCCCGTTTACACCTGGTGATTTAATCGGTCTCTTTTGTCCACTTTCAACCACTTCTGTCCTGATTTCTTTGAGGGGAGGGTCTATGGGTGGGTAAATGTGTTTTTTCAGATCTTTTGATCTAATAGATGAAATAAGCTCACGCAATTTACATATGAACGCAACCTGAGATGACTGAGCTTTCGTTTCTGCTTTGAGCCGCAAGACCACGTTGAACACTGTGAGTGTGTGTTAGAAATCAGGAATGGTGAGAGAACATCGTGCGGTACGTTTTTCATCTTCAAACCAGATTTGGGTCTCCAGCTGACAAAGTTTAATTCCTGGCTAGCGCTTGCCATAATGTTTACGGTCAGTAGGCGGAGAGTAGACTTTTGTGCCTGTTTGAACACATTCGACCACATGAACGGTTACATTACGAAAGCAATCCAGTCTAATTCATTACCTACTACCTCTGGAAGTGGTTGAAAATGCTCAAAACGTTTTCACCTGTATTATTTAGAGTAGCGTAGAATTCCCCACTAAACACATCTTCAAGGATTAGTTCACTTTAAAATTAAAATTTTCCCACCCCCATTTCATCTAAGATGTTCTTGTCTTTCTTTCTTCAGTCGAAAATAAATTAAGTTTGAGGAAAACATTCCAGGATTTTTCTCCACACAATGGTCTTCAATGGCAACCAAAATGTTGAAGGTCCAAATCAATGCCGTTTCAAAGGGCTTCAGAGGCTCTGCACAATCCCAGCGGAGGAATAGGTTCTTATCTAGCCAAACCATCGGTCGTTTTCAAGAAAAAAAAAAGAACGATTTAGGTTAAAAAGTATATAAAATGTTTAATCTTGCGTTGCTCTGCGACCCACCATGGATTGTGTAATCACGTCAGAAAGGTCAAACTTCAAAATTGTCCGACATCGTTGTTTAACCTTTTTTTGCTAAAGGAAATTTGTATTAGTCTTCACACGAGCGAAGGGGGTGGTACTTCCACCTACGTCTAGCGTGACCTTTACGACGTGATTGCGCAATCTGTGGTGTGTCGCAGAGCAGCGCAAGATGAGCAATTTAGGTTAAAAAGTATATACACATTTTTATTTTTTCTTGAAAATGGCCGATGGTTTCGCTAGCTAAGAATCTATTCCTCGGCTGGGATCGTGCAGAGCCTCTGAAGCCCTTCAAATTTTAATTTTGAAGTGAACTAATCCTTTAATACTAAGTGTAAACAGGGCCTTATATTGTTTTATCCAACTCAACATTATCTATAAAGCCTTAAACATCCAGAATCATTTACGTTTTAGCTTAAAATAAACTAATTACATAAAACAAACAGCATTAAATATGGATTATGTCACTGACACAATACTTCTAGCATTTGGCAAAGTTTTAACTCATCCAGTTATTTCTAGGAACGTTACGGACAGGCTTAAATAAGAAATGTGTGTGTCATTAGCCATGTTTCCATCCAAAAATGCAAATGTGATTGTAATTTGCAAAAAACATTTGTAAATAAAGCAGCGTTTCCATCCCATGTGTTCAAGAGAACAAAACCCTCACTTCCTGGGAAACTGGCGCAAAATATCTGTAACAAAAATGGAAGGGTCTACAATCGAGGAAGCCAATGTGACTCTTTTATCTTACAGCATAAATTACTTGCTTCTCAGACGAAACGCCATAAATACTGCCACGTGACCTTGTCTTCGGATGCTGGTGTTGGAAACGCAATCATGTGAGACGCTTCTGGGAGGGAATTAAACCAAATCGTTCTGATGGCAGACTTTGGCTCAGGCATTTCAGAATGACCAAACCAACATTTCAGATGCTGTGCAATGAAAGTGATCCACTGGTTAGTCCAGTTATCCAATCACATCTACAGGCAAATTTTTGAATTTATGCACATCTTGGTGTATCCATCCAGCCTTTTATGCAATAATCCAAAATTTGCATAAAAATAGGTGGATGGAAACATAGCCAATGATCTCAAAGACACAACACACTCGCTTACCAGGATAAAGTCCGTTTGGTATGTCGACAGCATGAAAACTGACACATGCTGCTCGGCCAATGGAGCGATAACAGACTTGGCGATTTTGGTGACACCCACGGCCTGTGAGCTACTGGAGGCGTTGCCATTGGAGACGACATTGAGCGGGAGCCAAGTAGAGCCCTCCACCTGTAAGTGCTCGGACAGCTGTAGCTCTGGAGGAAGAAGATGACATACAGAAGAAGACCATTTCAATCAAATATACCAGTTTATGTTTATTTCCTTTACAACCCAAACACATTTTACAACATATTTGTAGAGAGAAATACCCTATCTTCAGTTGAGAACTTCATTGACAAACTCATTCTGCACTGAATGATACCTCGAAGTGACAAATTTAAAGGAACATTTCCCAACCGCCCTAGAGTTAAACAGTTGAGTTTTACCGTTTTCGAATCCATTCAGCCGATTTCCGGGTCTGGCAGTAGCACCTTTAGCATAGCTTAGCATAGATCATTGAATCATATTAGACCGTTAGCATCTCGCTCAAAAATGACCAGAGAGTTTCGATATTTTTCCTTTTTAAAACTTTACATCGTGTACTAAGACCGACGGAAAATGAAAGTTGTGATTTTCTAGGCCGATATGGCTAGGAACTATACTCTCATTCCTGCGTAATAATCAAGGAACTTTGCTGCCGTACCATGGGTGCATTAGGCGCAATATTACACAGTGCCTGAAAATAGTCCCAGCACACGTTGGTTATGTTGACGGAAGTTAGCCTATTTATTTACTTTAAAATGTAACTTTCACAATATTTTTTGATCAAACAAATGCAGTCTTGGTGAACAAAAGACTATAATAAAATACATAAAAATCATCTTACTGACCCCAAACTTTTGAACAGTAGTGCATCTTGGGATCTTTTTGGACCTTAACCAACATGCAAACACCTAGAATACTCTAGCGTCATGGCAGAAAGTTTTGCACAAGCAAACCGCACTCGCATTTTCTTCAGATTGCGTAAAAATAGAGTTGCATTACCTTACGCAATGAAACTAGTCTAATGAAATTAGAATCACATTAACCACAGAGCACAACAGGAAGTTATCTCTCAAATGCCGATTCTGTTAACACTAACAAATTATTCACAGAATTACAGCAGGAAGTTGCCAATGTCTTCATGGGAGGGCATGTCACTTTGGCTGTGTAAGAGATCAGAAATTAACAGGGTCAATTCTATAACCCATTAACATCTTGCAGAGAATTATACGTTTGGGACATGTACACCTTTCAAAGTGTCGGAAAACAATGTTCTCATATCAGAGCACCTGCAAACAAACTCTGCCTCTGAATCTTTGTTCCTACATACTCGTTTTTGCCTTCCTGTAGATTACGAGAAGAGGAAAGTTTTTGCTCTAGAGTCGCAGGGGTTTGTCAGCATAGAGGAAACAGCTGTTTGGATCAGAGGTAAAGGACAGGGTCACGGAGGTTCTCAACAAAAACAGCCAAGAACTCGATGTACTGTTCCACCTGTCCGCTGATCAATGCTCCAGTCAATAGTCCTCATTTGAGGGCTTGAGGATCTTTTTAGAGCTCAACAAAGATATTTTTTTTGCAAATGATTTGCATTTGCCCTGCTAATAATTCCACACAAATAAATAAATACTGATTATCTCTTCATCACGGCACCTGTTAGTGGGTGGGATATATTAGGCAGCAAGTGAACATTTTGTCCTCAAAGTTAATGTGTTAGAAGCAGGAAAAATGGGCAAGCGTAAGGATTTGAGAGAGTTTGACAAGGGCCAAATTGTGATGGTTAGACCACTGGGTCAGAGCAAGGAAAGAACAGTGGTGAACCGGCGACAGGGTCGTGTTTGTGTGTGTGTATGTGCGTGTGCGTTTTACCTTTAAATCCCTCCTCATCGAGGACAACGGTGTAATTTTCCGGAGTTTCTGTGAGGCTGAAAAACTTGCATCTGTGAAAGAAAGAGATAAAGCACAGGAGAGAGGGAAAACAAATAGAGAGAGAGAGAAAAGAAAGAAACAAAATAAACAGACAGATTAGACATTGCATAAATGAACAAAAACAATGGCAGATTGTTGTAAAGAGCGTTCCAGCAGGGAGGCGTGGGATGGAGAGAGAAACCACATCAGACCCCTTTGAAAGAAAAAACAGCTTTCACTTTTTCTTTCACTTGAAGTTGGAGCCAACATCTGAAATCCATTCATACAGTTCTGCATTTCGGCTGATGCTGAACTGGTTTGTTGCGATTGATAAATTTGAGTTGCTCAATGTGCATGTTAAGAGGAGAACGCAAGATTGAGTGTGTGTTTGTGCGAATTGCTTTCTTCACGATGGGGTTTGACCCAAATACTTTAGGGGCCGGTCCAGGAACCCAGAACAACAAGCTCCACTTCATTCGGTCGGATCTATTGTCTAAGAGCCACAGAGCTGAGAAGCAGCTGGGAATCATGGGAAAAGAACTGTTGAACTGTTGAGCTGTTGATTTGTGCAAATGAAATCTAGACTGGTTCGTGAATTTGAAGTGAAACTAAAGATGAAATACAGTAATATCGATTAGTTATGTACAGCAGTCGTGTACTCTAATAACGTTAATTTATTAAGTTAAAAATAAAATATACACTACCTTTCAGAAGTTCAGGGTCTGTAAGATTTTTTTTTAACAAGCTAAATGCTCACCAAGTCTGCATTTATTTGATCAAAAATACATACAAACAGGAATATTGTGAAATATTACAATTTAAAAAATTCTATTTTAATACATGATCCTTCAGAAATCATTCAAATAATTTCTCATTTACTATAATCAACGTTGAAAACAGCTGTGCTGCTTAATATTTTTGTAGAAATAATTTTTTTCAGGATTCTTTGATGAATAGAAATCTCAAAAGAACATTTATTAAAATCAGAAATCTTTTGTAACATTATAAATGCCTTTACTGTCATTTTTATGATACCTTTACACTTACACTCAATAAAGGTAAACAAAAAAAATGTAATGATAATGAATGATATTATAATTATTTTTATTTCTAAATTGTATCATACTACTTTTGCCACCTCACAACACCCTTAAAGTTCATCAAAAAAATTATTCTGACATCATTTACTAACCTTCACGTTATTCCAAACTGCTATGACTTATGTATTCTAGGAAAACGAAGAGAAATTGTGTCCTGGATGTTTTTACCCCCCATGCAATGACAATGAATGATGACTGAACGTGCATGCAAACATTAGTTTTGTGTAGCACTCGTTTTGTTTTTTCCATTCTTGCAGTAGGCCGCTAACATGGTGCACAGCACTGTAACTTCCACATGAACTACTGCAGTTAAAAAAGACTGAAACACTACCAGAGCACCAGCCCTTATTTGAACGAAGAGCTGCTCTACTGTACAGACACTAACCCACAGTCCCAGTGCAGCGGAATCCTGTGCGGTCTGCAACTCAGCGGAATACAATCCGGACCCCAATGACAAGGCACATCAATCCAGGGGCCAAACAGAAGGGAAATAATACATCCCCACCCTAAGAGCTAACTCAGCACAGCAGCATTGTGTCAGCTAGTCTCACACTTCCTAACAACATCTCGAGCTCCTAGGGTTCAACTTCCTGCAAGTGCTCCGTAGCCTTCTGGAAAAAAAGAGAAATATAGGAGTGGTGTTAAACCAACATCCTCCAGAACGGTGAGAAAAGAGAGAGAACTGTGTTCGCTATATTAGTGCGCACTATTCCAAGTCTTCCCAAGTACTATAGTAATATATCACTGACAATTTTTTATATAATATATATATATATATATATATATATATATATAATAAAATTACAATACTAATTTATTGATGTTCAACCATCAAAGTTTGATTTTGATGGAAAACTGTTGGGCGCCCTTAAAGCTTCTTTTGTTGAAAAGTGCTTCTCATTACAAGTTTGGAAAGATGGTTGGCACATTGCGTTCCCAATGCATGTAAAAGCGACCCAAATTTTAGAGCAGATGTTAGAGATGAAGCTTCAGCATCTGCTTATTCACTACTGAGCCAAGCCGCTTTGCAAACATTGGCGGAAAATTATCTGCTCATGTGTTAGAGCTTCACTCTGGCCCTGTTTACACCCGGCATTAAGATGTGATCCGATTGACCAAAACGCAAGTAGACGAGACACGCATATATTTTATTATATCAGAGCCCTTGCAATTTGATAATTATGCCAAGCCATAATCGCAACTTAATCAGTTGTGGCCAAAAGTATAGTCAATGACATAAATTGTGTTTTGCAAAGTTTGCTGCTACAGTATTTGTATTTGTTTTCAAATGTTTTTGTTATACAGGAAAACAATGATCACTTTTAAACTTATGAAATGGTTTTGATTTTATTGGCAAAAACAACCCCATTCAATATATGCAAAGAGTCAATATATACAGTGTTGACCCATCTTCATAACCTCTGCAATTCGCTCTGGCATACTGTGCGTTTAATGGAGTCGCATGTCGATTGCGTCATATCTGCGTTACCCTCGGTTACCCGTTTTATTTAGCAGAAATGCTTCACTCTCACTGCAGTGTGAACAAGTGTCATAGAAGCCGCCGAGCGAACGTCATAACTTCCTTTTCAACACACTCAGATATATCTAATACGATAAACAGAGTTGCATTACCTCATACTCATGACTGGAAAAGAGGAAGTGGCGCCGGTGACAGTGTCATAATAACAGTCCCGCTCTTCAATCGCTCCTGCGGCCTTGCTCAGCTCCACAACACTCTGTCCTGCTCTGCTTAATACTACAGTAATGTCAATAATCACATCCATGAACATGATGAGTCCTATCCTGACTCTTTTCCACCGGCTGTGAGGTGAAGACCACATGTCCCAAGATTCTGCGCTCAAACGTGGCGTCATCAAACTACGCCTTTGTTTTGAACAGGCAACCTCTAGTGGACGGAAAAGTTATAGTGTAGCTTTAAGGCTCAGAGTTGATCACAATTCATGGAATTCTTCCAATTGCCCTTTGAGGACTGACCACAAGCTCGCTATGGGATTAAGATCCGGGGAGTTGCCTGGCCAAGGATTCAACATTTCAATGTATTGATCACTGAGCCAATTCATAATCCCTTTTGCCTTGTGACATGGTGCTCCGTCAAGCTGGAAAATGCATGGATCTTCACCAAATTGCTCCTGGATTATTGGGAGAAGTTGCCCTGAAGGATGTTTTGATACCATTCTTTATTCATGGCAGCGTTTTTTGGCAGAATTGTGAGAGCGTCCACTCCCTAGGATGAAAAGCAACCCCACACATGGTCACAGGATGCTTCACTGTTGGCACGACACAGGACTTGTGGTAGTGTTCACCTTGTCTTCTCTGGGCAATCGATTTTCCAGATGTCCCAAACAGTTGAAAGGGGGCTTCATAAGAGACAATAACTTTGCACCAGACTTCTGCTGTCCAATCCTTGTACTTCCTGCAGCCTTTCAGTCTGATGTTTGTTTTATTTTCTTTGAGAGAATTGGCTTCTTTGCGGTCCTTCTTGACATGTTGTCCAATAGTCTTGGCCTCACAGTGCTGAAGATCCACTCCAAACCACCTTCTGCCAATATTAAGCCGCTCTGCAATGGTGCTGACACAATCCTGTATAGCTGACTCCTCAGGAGGAGATGGTCCTGGTGCTTACGGGACATTCTGGGACGTCCTGAAGCCTTCTTCACTGCAGGTGAACCGTTCTCCTTGAAGTTCTTGATGATCAGGTGGTTCTGTCAGATGCAATATTCTTTGCGAATCCATTTTAATGCCAAGCGATGATGTCTGCATGTCTTTCGTTGGAGGGAACCATTGCCAACACAAGAACACTCCCTCCTTTTAGCAATCAGTCGCTTATAATTCAATCAGAATGATGTGATTTTACTTGACTAATACTTGTTCACACTTTCCCATTTGCAGATGATATGATTAGTGAAATTATGATAGCTGGTAATTTTGTGCCAGAGCCCAAAAAAAACAGTACAATTTGGGTTGTGATCATTTTTTGGACAATGAAGCTTGTTGCATCTGATCACTCTGCACAATAATCTAGAAACAATGTGAATCAACACCACAACAACTAAAGCATATTTCATCTTAACATGTTTATATGGTTGATTTTTATGTACACACTGTAAAAAAACAGTGGAGAAGGGGGGGGGTTGTGAAAATTTATCATTACATATTGGCCCAATAAATGACTTCCAAATAATTGTCCCCATGCAAAAAGATGCATTGTACCAATCATAGCTTAAGGTCTTCACTCAAAATTACAATTGTATATTCACCGAACATATTTAATTGTGCTCAGTCAATCTATGAAGTCGAAGTGAAAAATCCATGTTGGATGAACAAGTCCTACTTCTGAAAAACTGTATACGCATGCGCAAAATGCGCTGGAGGATAACCGTTCATGTGGAGATTTCAAATGCGGGGAGCGGGAGCGCGACCAGACTGCAGAGCCAAACCAGCCGGTGCTGAACTGAAGACCGAAACAAACATTCCCAAGAGTAGAGATATTCATCGTCACAAGAAGTTGGTGAGTATTGAGCACTGACATTATTCTCCAGACTTTTGCTTCATGACCCGGAATGAAATTTAAAAGACATTTTGTATAATCACGAGTTCATGTATTCATTGGTTTCATGAGTGCTCTCGTTTACCACATAATTGTCTAATGGTAGCCAATAGTTTTATTTTCCTCATGTCTTATATGTCTTATATTATAAAATAATAGGTAATAAGTAAATTAAGTCATTTGTGTGATATATGCGGCATGCAACCGTTGAACACGGTGATTGCGTTTGGCGTCGGCCTCTTTCAGGGCTTAAGTTATTGCCTTTTAATATCAAACACGTCAAGCTCGTGATTTTCTTATTCGTCTCATCCTCATTATATAATGAAGAACTTCTGTTCTTTCATGTGCCAGATGTGATGCAGGGAAACTTTGTCATTAATGTTAGTTTTTATTTGCAGGTTTTGTAGTGGCGCGTTTTCTTCACCACATTAAGACATCCTGTTATGCAGAAGACTTCTTAAAGAGTTTTTCCTTATTGAAAATAAAGTATTTTCACCAAATATCCTGTGTTGGAATTGACTTGTTAATAAAGTAATGTGATAAAATGTCAACCCTGTTGTCTGTGTTCATTCTTCTTAATATATTTATGTTTTTAGTCATTTTTTTGTCTTTTGGGACAGTGAGAAATAAACAATTGTTACTACAATTTAAAATATTTAATTGGACCAACCTCAACCTCACATTTAATTGGACCAACCTCACGTAGAAATGTTTCACTGTAAAACATTTCTACAATTCAACTTTTTCCAGTGACCGATCTCATCTACATTTTTCAGTTGGCCAAATTGAATTTCTGTGAATTAAATTGTATCAATTCACAGAAATTAAATTTGGCCAACTGAAAAATTTAGATGTGATCGGTCACTAGAAATTTTTAAATTGGAGAGGCCTGAAATTTTTTACATTGTTGGTAAATTACATTTTTCCATTGGCTCAACATATTTCTAATTGAGCCCGTGTTAACAGACTGTTGCCACAATGGATAAAATTCAAGTCACAGAAATTCAATTTGGCCAATTGAAAAATTTAGATGTGATCGTTCACTAGAAAATTTTGAATTGGAGAGGCCTTAAATTAGGAACAACAAAAATGTAGGAAGTTGTTCCTACATTTTTTCGTAAACTATACATTTTAGTACTAGTAAATGATGAATCATGATTTGTTTGTAAAAAAATAAAAACGCTTTGAATGCAGATTTCACTCACTGTGCTCAAAGCTGCACATGTGGAGAAAATAGCATTAACAGAAGAGAGCTTGTGTTTGTGTGAGCACTCCTTCTGACCTTTGAAAGCATAGTTCACCCAAAAATGTTACTTGTCATCACCACCTGCCCTCTTAACAGGTCACATCTGGTTGCAATACACAACAAGAACCAATACTGCATGGTGCCAGTAGCTGTGCTTCCATCCATCTATTTTTAGCGCACATTACGCACACTAAAACGCACATATAAAATAACGTATGCACTCAATTGAAGAGGATACATTACTCACATGACTTTGCCTCAACAGTGGACTAACCAGTGGATCAGTTTTATTACACAGCATCTGTTGGTTTAGTCATTCTCAAATGCCTAAGCCAAAGTCTGGTATAATGGTATAATGGCCAATGTACCAATGATAATTGGTATAATGACCTTCCAGAAGCGTCTCATATGATTGCGTTTCCAAACATCAGCCATCTGAAAGCAAGATAACATGACAGCTTTTATTGCGTTGTCTGCACACTCGGAGTCGGAGATGCAAGTCATTTATGATTGCAGCTTCCTCGAATTGCAGCAACTTTCCTTTTTATTACAGATCATTTGTGCCAATATCCCAGGAAGTGACGGTTTTGTTCTCTTGAACACATGGGATGGAAACTGTGCTTTAGTCACAATATTCCAATATTTGTGCACAAGTTAAATTTGCAACTTTGGATGGAAACATGGCCAGTAATGACATAAAAACTAGCATTACAAGTTTTAATATGCACGTATTTGAGAGCTACAGTGGAAAAGAAGATTTTCAGTGAAAAACAACATGCATTTTATTTCACTCAAAGCTACGGCATGCTTTCAGAAGAGGTCCCATGCTCTATATTGTAACCTGATATTATTGCAAAGTTTTATATTTGGGAATTTTGGGATGTTTGGGATGAGGGTGAGTAAATGGTGACAGAATTTTTGGGTGAACTATCCCTTACATGTTTGTAATTTAAGATGAAAAAAATTGAGCTTAGATTTGGGCTAAGGAAGGAAGTGATATGCTCAACTCTGGGACATTATCTGTAGCATTCAAGGTTCTGGGAAGTTCAACAAGATCTGGCTGAACGAACCAGAAAAGGCATATAGACAACACAAACACAAAATCTTTTTCTAAGCTCTGTGGGAATCCAGTCCGGAAAGTCCTGTCACCATCCCTGCGTCTCTGCAGCCAATTTAACGGAATTAAGCAGATACTAAAGTCACTCGATGCCCTACTTAAATCAGACATTTTACACCCCAGAACATTTTATTGCATACTGAGTTGATGTACTGTACCACCATTAGCCAGAGGAAATAAGAGCCAGACACAAAAGCACGCAAGCTGGACAGATATATGTAGAAAAACAATGAATGCAATCAGAATTTATCCTATTTACTGAGTCTTACTGTGAATAATTCATTTGTGAAAGTTATTTCAAACACACACAATGCAAACAACCTTTCTTTGTGTGTGTTAGACTTCTACAAATATAGTGTTTAACTGAACACATTAATACTGACAAAAGTTATGATGTTGCAGTGCAAGTGATGTTTTAATTGTGCAATGTGTATTCCACACTCTACTTTGGAAATAAATTGCGTATTAACTATTTATTCAGCAATATATTTTAAGTATGTGATAATATATAAACCCATGTTGGTTGGTCACTTGTTCTTAGTCAGTCCCCCCCATTGTTTTTGTGTCAGATAAATACTTTTTCTGATTACTTAGATGTGACCCTGGACCACAAAGTCGCACGGTTCCATGTTCCAAGAAGATATTTTGTAAATCTCCTACCGTAAATATATCATAAATGTATTATTAGTAGTAATATGCCTTGCTAAGGACTTCATTTGGACAACTTTCTCAATAATTCCATTATTTTTGCACCCTCAAATTTTCAAATAGTTGTATCTCTGTCAAATATTGTCATTATACATCTCAAGTAATCATAAAAGTATTTATCTGGATAAAAAAAAAACACACAAAAAAAAACAATGGGGGGACTGACTAAGAACAAGCATGTTTTTTTTTTTTTTAATGGCCAATGATTTATAGAGAAGGGTGGCCAATGCCTGATATGATGCCAATATTAACATACAATTTAATGTCTGCAAATGAGACACAGAAAATTACTGAAATATTTTCACATCACATTTACCAAAAATGCAAAAGCTTTATTTTGTAAATGTTAATTTACTCTTAATGCAAAGTTTGCATTACTTATTGGATGCATGTCAAAACCTGCATGACCAAATAAGTTGTCTAGCCAGGTAGGCAGGTCACTAGGTTTAGATACAGCCATTATTTCATAGCTGAGCACAAGAAATTGCTCACTTTATGAAAACAGCTTCCTTTTAGCTATTTCAGTGTGTGGGCTTACAAAGGCCTCAAGTGCATGAATTGACATTCTTTGCTCATTTATCATTTCTCCAAACTAACCAAAACAGGGTGAGGCTATTAAGTTGCAGAAGAACGCACTGTAAATAGACACGCTTTGTACTTGAATTGGTGTCTAGGCAAGATATATTGCACCATCAAACGCGTAAAAACATGTTTGCAAACTCATACAGGCGTTGACTGTTCTTACCTCGTCCTGTTTCTTAAAAATATCAGTTTGATCAGGGGATGGGTGTAATGTTCCAGACCAGATTTACTGATACAAGTGACCCTTAACCTGTGGTCCAAGATGTGAAGGTCCATCGTTCACCAGGAAGACGCCGTTGAAAATGAATTCTATACAGTGCAGGTGGGCGCGTTAAATAACGCAACACAAGATCCGCCTATGTTATGTTAAGACCCTGAGCTCGTAAAACGCTTCATCCTCGTGCATTGGGCATGCTGGTGGCTGGCTGGTGGGAGTGACACATATAATTCGTTTCGAGAAATGTGTGGAAAGTGGATCTTAAAAAAATGTTTTCCATGGGATGTACAGTTAACTTCCTCCAGGGGGCGTTTGAAGCCTCATATCTGCTTATTTGTCTTATTGGAGATGTTTGTAGATTAAAAACACATTTTAACCCTTCTTGTCAAGGATTGTCACCTGACACATGAGTAGATATCTACCCTAGCAATCTGTGTAAAATGTTTTTTGTTTAAAAATCCATATGAAGTCATCACAAGTCAACGTGAGACCACAAGTGATTGGTCGATTCTAACCGGCGCTGTGAAAAGAAACAGGTATCAAGTGACAACGCCGTCTATTGAGAATGAGGAGATGTCGTCACGACACAGCGCCCCGCCCCCCTTCCGCCATTTTGGGGGTCTGCCCGCCAGGTAATGAATTCGGACAGAGACTGGAGAAGAGATATTCTGATGATTACTATGTACATAGTTTTCCAAACTCAACTGAACATTAAGTTTTAATCCACCCAAGCCGATCTGAGAAAGCAGCGGCTGGTAAACGTACGCCATTATTTCACCACAGGGTGTCAGTCATGGTCTTAACTAGTGAGCGCGATGCTGAAGTGTGAGACACTTGATCAATACGAACCTTTATTTATTTGTATTAAACATGTTGATCACTATTCTGTCATTTTTCATTGTCGGTCATTTTACTGTATGCTATAAACATGTTTATGCCCAAAACGCTTAATTAATATTCAAGGTAGGCCTAGTTGACTGTCATTTTCCTCTACTGTGCATCACTGTTTAAGATTAATTCAATATTTAACATGGTTAACATTACATCCATTTAAAGCACGTACCGAGCATTCATTCTACTCAAGAAGGCTGGAATAAAAGCACCAGCGCACACAAACGATCATTTAAATTTTTAGTCAAATTAATTTAAAAATATAAACTCAACAGGTACAAAATATGATCAGTAAGAGAAAAACACTGCTAAGGATGACGAGCACTGGACTGCTGCAGGATAGTGGGGAGATATATTTATTATTCAGAATGCACAGGAAATATATTTATAGAAACATTTCAGTGCAAGGTGGTAAAGAGTTCTGCCGTGGCAGCTCGTATGGGTCAACGTTTTTGATATCAGCTTCTCTAAATACCTCAGCTTGGCGCTGGTAGTAAGTTTCTCCCTGTACGAGACCTCTTCTTCTCCATTTCAAGTTTTCTCGTAATTTCTCCGCTTAAACGCCGCGATGATAATTCCTCGAGCCGTCTTTCCTGCTCTGATCTCTGTTTCGCTCTTACAATGTTACCCCTGGCAACCGATAGCGTCGGATCCCGGAATGGTGTAGGGCTCAGACTCCGCCCACGACCATGACGTATCTCCTCATTCTCAATATTTCGCTTCAGCAAACATTCCAGGCAGTAATTTACACATGTAAAAACGACATGGAGAAACTGAGAAAAACGTTTGTTTTAAAATAGGATAATTATTATTTTAATCCTTCGAATCTTCGCGAAGCCCCGCCCACCTCGAGAAACCTATTTCCACGCCATTTGTCATTCTACCAGTTCATTTTCTTCGACTTGTATGGTTCGGCAGTTGTGTCACACGCCCCCCTTGTTCTTAAAGGGACAGCAGCAGCTAAGACGGCTAAGACGAAAAAAATAGTTGCTCATGAGGGGCATGAACTGTTAATATGTTCAGTTCATATTTTAAATATGAGTTCTCTAAAATTGTAGTTAAATTATTTGATTTAAAACAAGGCATTAATAATATAATATCCTCCACATTTTGTGCTTATGCAATATCATTAGCATCAAATGAAACGATTGTAAATCATCGTTTAATATGTTCAAAAGTTTTTATATACAGTAAGTGAACTCCAAACCCTGGAATTACTATGGCTTTCATTTAAACCTGCAAATACTATACTTTTTTTTTTGTGTGTGTGTACAGAAAATGGCATTTTAATTTAAAGAAATTAAGGGGATTTGGGGGAATAAAGAAGAATGGATAAGTTTCAGCACAGGTCTAAATATAGCCTATGGTTGTGATGTAGTCCCGTAAACTCTCTGCAAATAATATTTTATTTAAAAAATATGCACACATTCACTCTTGCTTGTACAACCCCAAATCAGAAAAAGTTGGGACAGTATGGAAAACGCAAAAAAAAAAAAAAAAGAAGTGATTTCTAAATTTACTTTGACTTGTATTTCATTGCAGACAATATGAACACAAAATATTTCATGTTTTGTCTGGTCAACTTCATGTCATTTGTAAATATGCATTCCTTTCCTGTCATTCAGACCTGCAACACATTTAAAAAAAAGTTGGGACAGGAGCAATTTAGGGCTAGTAATGAGGTAAAATGGTTAAATAATGATGTGATTTGAAACAGGTGATGTCAACAGGTGATTGTAATTATGATTTGGTACAAAAGCAGCATCCAAGTAAGGTCTAATCCTTTAGGAGCAAAGATGGGCCGAGGATCGCCAGTTTGCCAACAAATACGTGAGAAAATTATTGAAATGTTTAAAAACAATGTTCCTCAAAGAAAGATAGGAAGATATTTGGATATTTCACATTCAACAGTGCATAACATAATTAAAAGATTCAAGGAATCTGGAGGAATTTCAGTGCGTAAAGGACAAGGGCGCAAGCCTAAGCTGAACAACCGTGATCTCCGATCCCTCAGGCGGCACTGCATCAAGAATCGTCATTCATCTATAAGCAATATCACCACATGGGCTCAGGACTACTTTGGCAAACCTTTGTCAAGGACCACAATACGTACATCCACAAATGCCAGTTAAAACTGTACTGTGCCAAAAGGAAGCCCTATGTTAACAGTGTCCAGAAGCGCCGTCGACTTCTCTGGGCTCGGAGGCATCTGGGATGGACCATCACACAGTGGAAACGTATACTGTGGTCAGATGAATCAGTATTTCAGGTATTTTTTGGGAGGAATCAACGCTGTGTGCTCCGGACCAAAGAAGAAAAGAATCATCCAGACTGTTACCAGCAACAAGTCCAAAAGCCAGGGTCTGTCATGGTATGGGGTTGTGTCAGTGCCCTTGGCAAAGGTAACTTGCACTTCTGTGAAGGCACCATTAATGCTGAAAAGTACATAGAGATTTTGGAGCATAATATGCTGCCTTCAAGAAGACATCTTTTCCAGGGACGTCCATGCATATTTCAACAAGACAATGCAAAACCACATTCTGCACACATTACAAAGTCCTGGCTGCGGAGGAAGAGGTTATGGGTACTTGACTGGCCTGCCTGCAGTCCCGACCTGTCTCCAATAGAGAATTTTGAAGCGCAAAATGCGACAACGAAGACCCCGTACTGTTGCCCACCTTAAGACTTGTTTGCAGGAAGAATGGGACAAAATTACACCTGAAACACTTCATCACTTGGTGTCTTCAGTCCCTAAACGTCTTTTAAGTGTTGTGAAAAGGAATGGCAACATTACAAAGTGGTAAATGCTTTACTGTCCCAACTTTTTTTGAAATGTGTTGCAGGTCTGAATGACAGGAAAGAATGAATATTAACAAATGACATGAAGTTGACCAGACAAAACATGAAATATTTTTTGTTCATATTGTCTGCAATGAAATACAAGTCAAAGTAAATTTAGAAATCACTTCTTTTTTTTTTTTTCGTTTTCCATACTGTCCCAACTTTTTCTGATGTGGGGTTGTATGTCTAATATGACCATTTAAATATCATATTTTCAATTCAAAATGGAGAAATTACATTTAAAAAGTAGTTTTCATCACCCTATGTTACTGGGTCATTAAACATATCCATCATAAAACAGTTGTCGAATATTAAATGTTTAGACTTATGTCTTATCACGCACACACTTTGCACTGTAAAAACTAAAAGCGTTGTGTTGGATTTCACACTCATCTTCAGTGACTAGTTAGCCCCGCCTTCTTTGATCTGATTGGCCATCATTTTGACATTGACAAGCACTGGACCGCTGAGGGCAGACCAGCCTAAAAAACGCTAATGTTTAAGAAGAGCAGCAGCATTAAGAAATATGATATAGCCTATTGTGGTGGACAATTTGACCATTTCCAATTATTGGGGGGACTTGCTATGGTAGTTAAAACTATAAAAGTATTATAAAATCATCATAAATAAACATAGGATTTCCTTCAAGAAGAGACTGCAAGTCAACAGAAATGGATTCATTTATTATTATCCACCAAAAAGTTCAATATCTGTGCTCCAATTAAGGACATCCAAATAAAGTATTCGCATAGCTGCATTCAATTGAACAAATATGTTTTAATTGTAGATGTAAAGCTACCGACAGGCACTAGCATTTCAGATAAAAGTTTCCTCAAAAACAGGCCAGACGATGCACCAGAAAAGAGAACAATGACTAAAAACAAGACGGTAATTTATAAATTATACATAAACTACAAACAAATCTGCATTACGGTGTTAATTTTACACTCAAACAGTCTCATAAGGCAGTCATTGGAGTTTGTCATTGTAGTTCTCAGAATGGCTTCAACACTTGCATTTTGCTCTGCCTTCTTGCGAAGTCTTCTTCAAGAGGACCTGGAGACCTTGATCATCTGGTTCAGATGCGTTTGCGTCAAGTCAGAACAAAACTCTACATGAAATTCGATTTCCAGATGCATTGTCTACCCATTGAGTATCATCACCACAGGTGAAACACTGTTGATTTTACTGCAGAGGGGAGTGTTCCATTGGGATCATAATTCTCGATTCCATCTTTTGGATGAGAGGCACTGTCAAAAGAACAGACAAACAAATCAATGTACTGATCAAAAGCTTGTGCATTGCTTAGATGTGATGTCCTGTGGGTGAACAGTTCTACTGGAATTCACCAGATGGCGCCATTTACAAAGAAAACACTTTGATTACGCTTGGAATGGCTGTTCCAAACATTACAGAATATTGTGTGCAGTAAGCAAATTTCTGTATGCTTGGAATACTTTGAATTTCCTACAATTCCCAAATCTCCTTTCTGACTCAATTTGGTCAGACTGCCAAAAGACATTTTTACATGATTTGAAAAGAAACAGCAAAATATTTTATTTCAGAGATAATAAGTGGAAAATGTAGGATACCAACATGTACAGTTGCATATGAAACATACACAACTGTTCAGAGGTTTGGGGTTGGTAAGATTTTTTTTAATGTTTTTAATAAGTGTCTTAAGCTCACAGAGGATGTATTTATTTGATTGAAAAATACAGTAAAACATTAATATTGTAAAATATTATTACCATTTTAAATAAGTGTTATTTGAATATATATTTTAAAATGTAATTTATTTATGTGGTGGCAAAGCTGAATTTCCAGCTTCATTACTCCAGTCTTCAGTGTCACATGATCCTTCTGAAATCATTCTAAGGGGCCGTTCGCATTGAAAGCGTTTTTCCATTCCACTGCGCTACTTTTCCATTGTTTTTCAATGTAAACACACGCTAGACGGACATCTTTAACCTTTGAGCTCTTTTTTTCTTCCATTTTACTGACCTAAGAACAAAAAAAATCGAATGGTGTGAATGGAAAGCTACTTTAAAATGAAATGCATTGTGAAAAGTGCAATACAAATAAACATGACTTAACTTGGCATTCTTTTTCATACATAATGTATAGGCAGTATACACTATATTAACCTCTTAACTGTCACCCCCCTTTTTGAGAATAGTCACGAAAATGCACTTTCTAAAAAAAAAAAAAAAAGAATGCTTTGGAATATAGAGCTAAGTTTGGCCTTGTTTTAAAGAAGACACTCTGCAGATTAAGTGAAGTGAAAGCATTTAAAAATATGAAATAATTTTAAATTTACTGTAAATTAAAAATACTGTACTAAATATTTTTTTATTTTGTATAAAATATCTATTTTACAAAAAGTTTTACTCTAAAATTACTATAAAATCAAAGCCATATGTCTAACCAAGTTGTGTTACAAATTTGAAGTTGATATCACAAAAATTGAAGTCCCCATGAGATTTTGTTTAGGCGCAATACCAAAAATAGCCACTGGGTGTCACACATTCTATTGATCTTTAAAAAAAAGAAAAAAGCATTTTCCTGTAAATTTCTGTCCAAATATCAATTCCATCACAAAACAGTCACCAAATTTGGAACCTTGAGACTCAGACCTTTCCGACGATATGTGTTTTGCCAAGATTAGAAAAGATTTTGATTATAAAATAATACATTTTGTAATATGAAACATGACACCGCCCACTAGAAGGATTTAGAGTACCATTCCCATGGTAACGCAACATCTGATTTCAAAACGGTTTTCACAGGATGAATTTTGAGTTCGTAAGCTTTCGAATGATAACTAATTTATAATTACTAAAATATTTACAACGGGACATTGACAGTTAAGGGGTTAAAGGGATAGTTCACCCAAAAATGAAAATTAGGCCATGATTTACTCACCCTCAAGTCATCCGAGGTGTATATGTCTGGCTAATCCAAGCGTTATTATAGCAGTAATAGTTGCTCTGTTTTTGAAGTCCATAAAAAATGCATCTGTCCGTCAAATAACGTGCTCGACGCGGCTCTGGGGTGTTAATAAAGGCCTTCTGAAGCGAATCGATGCGTTTGTGTAAGAAAAATATCCATATTTAAAACTTTATAAAGTAAACTTTCGGCCGACCGCCTTCCGTGTTCAATTTATGGAAAAGTGTTGAAAGTGCCTCTGCCGATCGAAAGACTAACTCAACCAGGTCCGCTCGTCATGACGTCTCGTACGCATCTTGAGTTTCACTTTCAACATTCAACACTTTTCCACGGAAGGTGATCAGCTGGAACTTTACTTGATAAAGTTTTAAATATGGATATTTTTCTTACACAAACGCATCGATTCGCTTCAGAAGGCCTTTATTAACACCCCAGTGCCGCATGGAGCACGTTATTCGATGGACGGGTTCATTTTTTTATGGACTTCAAAAACAGAGCAACTATTATTGCAATTATAATGCTTGGATTAGCCAGGACTTTTGTAATATAACTCTGATTGTGTTCGTCTGAAAGAAGAATGTCATATACACCTAGGATGACTTGAGGGTGAGTAAATCATGGGCGAACTTTGGAAGCGAGATATGCGCATCCATGCGGATGAAAACGAGGCTGTGAGGCTGAGACCTACAGTCTTTACAATAGCATTCACTGCATAAATGTCCAAGATCATGTCATTTTCACAACTTACAACTTTTAAAACTGTTTCATGGCGTTTTTGTCTGCTGAAAGTTTTCATTCAGAGAGATGTTTCGCCAGCTGATCAATTGGCATGTTGTTAAACAACAGTGCAATCCATGGAACGCACTGTACTTCTATTGCTCAGCCTTGTTTTCATTCCCAACAAAAATGAAATATGGCGCCACCCTGACTAAGGTCTATTATGCAGTATGCAATAATCAGTATGCTAATATTTTTTTTACTCACTTGTATAGTGCACATTGACATCCCAGCCCTCTTTTAACCAAGCTGTGTTTCTGGTCTCTTCTCTGGACTGCATATCTTTATAAGCTAAAACACATTAAATATATTCAGTCAACTATATGCCACTTATTAATATGCAATGATCAGAAGAAGAAGAAAAGAATGTTCCTACCCCACAAATGATGAACAACATACAAATCGCCGATCTGTGAGAAGAAGCCGCCCACCGCTTCATTGTTTCGCTGTCTATATTTGATTGCCCGAGCCCTGGAACATGATAAAACACGATTAAATATGCAACATGGGCATATATATCAATATTTTTCACAAATCACACACAAACTTACCAATGATTTCCCCATTCGATCATTGTGCCAGGCTTGATTGAGACATTTCAGGACAAACAAAAAAAGGAAAAGTACGTAAAAATACGTCAAATGCAATGCAATGTATTATAAAAAAAGAACAACTAAATGGCCTTTACTATAAGTTGATATGATCTCAGTTCATAAATGTTGGGGCCAATCCTGGGCGCAGGCTCGTTCCAGAAACTAAACTCCAGAAGAAGCTGGTTGCGTCGAGAGAGCAACATTTTGCTCCTTTCTTTTCGAAATGCAAGATACATCTGTACAGAAAACATTTTGGTAAAGGACACATACATGGATTGTGACATTATTAAATCCAATTTTTAAGAGCACAGAGCATGTGTTAAATACCGTATTGAGATTGAGTTTGCGCAAACACTCCATAAGAGCAGGATATCCACCAGAGTATCTCCAGAGGTGCACTACAATCACAAAACAGCATGTGTCACTCTAGTACTGTAACATCACACACAAAACATCCAGATGGTGCTGGAAAAACACTAACATTAAAAAGAATAAAAAAAACTAAGTCATTTCTATGTTAGTACTCAATTAAAACTTGTAGAAATTAAAGCGTAAATGCCAACTTTATAAAATTAAGTAAAACCTACTCAACACTCTCATACTGGTTTTCCCATCATGCACTGGGGCATGACAAATGAACAAGGCTGCATTTTTCACTGTTTTCCAGCTGTATTTACACTGTTTTATCATTGCTTTTGTTGTTCGGTTTAGTAACGTGCTGTTTTGTGACATCTGCTGTGAGTTCCTTTTCTAAAAAAAAATCACACATTCATACTCAAAAATTATCCAATGAATGTAACCGTTATTGTGCATTGTGTACCGAGTGAGGTCTTACTGTAAAAAGTGATCAGTTGACTTAACTTAAAAAAGGGAGGAAACCAGTTGCCTCAAAATTATTAAGTAAATAAACTTTGTTCTTAGTTATGTGGAATTGTCAAGTTCACATAACTTAATTTCTTCAATTACGTATGAAGTTTATTTACTTAATTTTAAGGCAGCGGGTTTCCTCACTTTTTTAAAGTAAGTTAACTAATCACTTTTTATAGTTTGTGTTCGAGTGTTATATTGTTTGAGTAAAATGTACTAGGGTATTGCAAAATAAACTTAAACTAAGTAGAAATTACCCAACAAACTTTAACTGGCCAAGTTAAAGTTACTTATTTTCTTTGTTAATTTTACTTAAGTTAGTTAGTAGATTGTACATATGTAATTAAGTACATTTTACTTTTAAAAAATCTGTGTGCTTAAAAAATTAAGTACATTTTATTTATTGTTTTTTTTTAGTGTATGAAAGTATATTTATAATGTTACAAAATATTTATATTTCAATAAAATGCTGTTCTTTTGAACTTATTAGTTATCAAATAATCCTGAAACAATGTATCATGGTTTCCACAAAAATATTAAGCTGCATAACTGTTTTCAGCATTGATAATAATAAGGAATGTTTCTTGAAATCAGATTGTAGAATGATTTCTGAAGGGTCATGAAACTGGAATAATGATGACTGGAATAAATAATTTACATTTTTGGGTTATATTTTAAATTCCAATAATATTTCACTATATTACTGAAAATTAATTCGGATTTGCTGAACATTAGAGACTTTTTCCAAAATATTAAAAATAACTGACCCGAAACTTCTCAATCTCAATGGTATATACAAAAATAAATTGTATTTAAAAGCACTGTACTGTACAACCAAACTTAAATGGATAGTCCAACCAAATAAAATGAAGATTCCGTCAATTTTCTCACCCTCAAGTTATTCCAAATGTGTTTGAGTTTCTTTCTTCTACTGAACACAAAAGAAAATAGTTTGAAGAATGTTGGTAATGATGGTCCCCATTGACTTCCATAGAATGGGAAAAAATACAATGGAAGTCAATGGGGACCATCAACTGTTTAATTACCCACATTCTTCAAAATATCCTCTTTTGTGTTCCACACAAGAAAGAAACTCATACAGGTTTAGAACAACTTGAGTGTGAGTAAATGACAGAATTTTCATTTTTGGGTGAACTATCCCTTTAAAATAGACATTGCCGACATAAGAAATTGCATATAAACGATATAGACTGCAATGCAATAAACAGAGGAAGCATCAAAACACTTATAAGATGTTCTACCTTGGACTCTAGAAGCAGTAGCTTAGATTTAAATTCAGATTCTGTTGAAACTGTTGAGACTATTCCACAGTTTCCCAGCAATGGAAAAAGCAAAATAGTTTGTTTTTCATCTCACCTGCTTGATCCTGTTCACCATACCAGGTGTTCCAGCTTCCAACGACTTCACATGGATAATCTGCATCACGATGGAGTTCTTTCTGTACCTCATCCCTCAAATTAAAAAGTGGGAGTGATTTTTAAAAACATGGTTATTAATCATACACTATATTGCCAAAAGTTTTGGGACGCCTGCCTTTACATGCACATGAACTTTAATGATATCCCATTCTTAATCCGTAGGGTTTAATATGGAGTTGGCCCACCCTTGGCAGCTATAACAGCTTCAACTCTTCTGGGATGGCTTTCCACAAGGTTTAGGAGTGTGTTTATGGGAAATTTTGACCATTCTTCTAGAAGCGCTTTTATGAGGTCAGGCACTGATGTTGGACAAGAAGCCTGGCTCACAGTCTCCGCTCTAATTCATCCCAAAGGTGTTCTATCGGGTTGAGGTCAGGACTCTGTGCAGGCAAGTCAAGTTCCTCCACACCAAACTCGCTCATCCATGTCTTTATGGATCTTGCTTTGTGCACTGGTGCAGTCATGTTGGAACAGGAAGGGGCCATCCCCAAACTGTTCCCACAAAGTTGGGAGCATGAAATTGTCCAAAATGTCTTGGTATGCTGAAGCATTTAGTGTTCCTTTCACTGGAACTAAGGGGCCAAGCCCAACCCCTGAAAAACAACCCCCACACCATAATCCCCCCGGCACCAAACTTTACACTTGGCACAATGCAGTCAGGCAAGTACCGTTCTCCATCGGATTGCCAGACAGAGACTGCATTGCACTTGGTGATGTAAGGCTTGGATGCAGCTGCTCAGCCATGGAAACCCATTCCATGAAGCTCTCTACACACTGTTCTTGAGCTAATCTGAAGGCCACACAGAGTTTGGAGGTCTGTTTTCACGAATGGACTTATTGCACAGGTCAGGTGGCAACCTAGCACGGTACCACGCTTGAATTCACTGAGCAACCCATTCTTTCACAAATGTTTGTAGGTGCTTAATTTTATACACCTGTGGCCATGGAAGTGATTGGAACACCTGAATTCAATAATTTAGATACTTTCGGCAATATAGTGTATATAATATGGTGAATAGGCTATTACGGTCACATGGGACAATCAAAGAATCAAAGTACATCAAAAAAAGTCTCATACTGAAAACAAGGCTACATACGAAGAAAATAGACTTGATCAGCATGTATATGATTGCAAAATCTTAAGAAAGCTTACGACAGTTTGTTGTAGGCCTCCATGCACTCTGGCTTGACATTGTGAACTGAAAGAAAAACAGGATTTGAAGAAGTCAGGAAAGACAAATAAGGCATTTCTTAAAATATGTCAGTGCCATTGTTTTGTCTCAAGATGCACACCAGTAATGTTTTTTTCTAAGGCACGTTTAAAAAAGCGACTTAAATGTCCTAATTAAACTAAGGCCTAACCCTGGCTTAATCGAAGCCCTGAATTTAGTGAAATCCCTTGTGATTTTATCACTCAAATCAACCGTTTTATGAAATATCACCCTCATTTTTCTAAAGCCAATTTTCATTACAATTCTCCATACAGCTGGTCTCTTGAAAACAAATGAATTCTTCAAATAAACTCTTTGGAGGCTGATTTATTAAAGCAATTAGTATAAAACAAACAGTTTAGGCTGTTTTTCTGGAGCGAGACGACAAGAAAGCACATCATTCATGCATGGGAATATTTTTAGCAATTCCTATCAACTATATGTCATGCACAATTTCTCCCAAGGCCTGAACATTTGAGCGCATCCTAGAAGGTTTTAGATGGATTGGCTCACATTGAATCTTGTAGAGGTTGCTGGTTTCTTTCTTGGAGAGCAGATTGGAGTGGGCATCTCTCCTGGCATCCACTTTGTGTGCAAACATGGAACTCAACCAGCCTTCATCACTTTTATTTGCAAAACCTCTAAAGATTCACAAGCAAAACTGTTTCAGCAAGTGTTTAATAAATATATAAACGATGCATCAGTAGTATAAAAACTTGGGGGTAGCTGAGGTGACGTTTCAACGAGTGACAGCAATGACACGCTAAATTCCATCTAAAATAATTATTATGCGCACATGACTTAATATGAACTTTTATAGCTAAATAGCTAACCTCCCCCTACAGTGCATGTGTGGGTCAAAATTAATTATATGCATAATTTTACATAACATTTATTTTGTCAATAAAAACACATTTAATGATAATTTACATGTGGAGAGCTTACTTAGCTATACTTTGGGGACAAATTTGCTCCCAGTGGAGACCACTGAGTCATGTTTTATTAAATCATGTTTTTTACACTAAATATGCAAAAGGTTTTCTTTGGTAGAATTGGCCTTTTGATATTATTATTACAGCTTTATTTACAGGCAATGGCAGTCTATGTACTGTATATCTTCATTTAGATAGGAAAGTGTGTGTGTGTGTGTGTGTGTGTGTGTGTGTGTGTGTGTGTGTGTGTGTGTGTGTGTGTGTGTGTGTGTGTGTGTGTGTGTGTGTGTGTGTGTGTGTGTGTGTGTGTGTGTGTGTGTGTGTGTGTGTGTGTGTGTGTGTGTGTGTGTGTGTTTCAGGTTAACCCTATGGTAAGGGGACAAAATATCCTCACAAAGACAGCAATATCCGAAATCCTTGTCTTTGTGGGGAAACTTTTTTGGTCCCCATGCATGAGGAAGTGATGGGAAGGTTTAAGGTTAGGGGATAGAATATACAGTTTGTAAAGTATAAAATCATTATGTCTATGGAAATTCCCCATAAAACATGGGAAACCTGTGTGTGTGTGTGTGTGTGTGTGTGTGTGTGTGTGTGTGTGTGTGTGTGTGTGTGTGTGTGTGTGTGTGTGTGTGTGTGTGTGTGTGTGTGTGTGTGTGTGTGTAACCTCAGGTTGCTCCAAGCATACTGTAAATTGCTATGGTTAAAAGCATAATAATATAAAGTTCAACAACAATAATAATCGTTTTATGATTATACAAGCTCAAGTTGCAGTTGCAAACTATGCATGTTAAAACTTAGTGCTCAAAGAAATATTATTGGAATGTCAGAGGAAAATATTTTCTGTGAATAGGCTAATCTAGCAATATTACATATGCATTGTGGGCGCAAATTCAGAGAAGGCTGTATTTAATTTTTTGCACTCTTAGAAATTCCCTCGTCAAAACGCAGGAATTTCATACAGCACTAAAACCTACTTTCACGTGCATTTTTAACATAAAACACCTGAGGTAAAAATATACATTAGGCTATATATCAACTACCCACACACTGAATATATGACTGAATTGACTCTAGATCTGAGCTTTTACTTGCATTGCTGATTAACTTTAACAAGCAAAGTAGCCTATCGTGTTACATGCATCTCTCAGTGACGAATGCGCATTACCTGGCCACCCATGCTGAATGCACCTTGTTAAGGGAATGCTGCTGTCTCTTGATGATATGTAGAGAGCGTTGTGTCGCCATTATTCTCGATGTTGTTTATAGGAGTTGCGCGTCTATATGAAGTTGCTGGAGTTGCGACACACTCGTTTCTCGAGTTAATGTTTGACAAACTTTTGGACTTCAGCTCCATGTGCGCCTTTGATTCACGAAACTTTTTTAGAAACTCATTAATCATGATGATTAATCTGTTGATTTGCTCGCTAATGTAATTAAAATACAGTAAAAAAAAAACAAAAAAAAACAACAACAACAAAAACAGACTGAGCTGTTTTGCCCATCTTAACTTGTCTGTAGACTAGTTTTAGTGGGATTTGAAAAGTGAATGAAAGCGGACCAAATGCAATAGGCAAGCACATTTGCTGCCTGAATAGGCTACCATAGATATTATGGTAAACATTTGTAAGGAATATGTGACACTGTTCACTTTAGTCTTAGTTTTAGATATACAAATATCACTTTACAAATTACAAATATGTAATCTCCAATGTATTATGCCATGAAACTGCATGTACTCGTCTCCTACCGTTCAAAAAGTTTGGGCAGCACAGTGTTTTTAAAGAATAATTGTGTGTTTTATTCAAAGAAGAAGGATTATATTGACCAAAAGGTACAATCATTTATTGAGAAACTACAACAACTTTCAAATAAAGGCTGTTCTTTTTGAGTTTCAATTCTGCAACAACAACAAAAAAATCCTGAAAAATGATTAAAACTTGTAAGCAGAACAATTGTTTTCAACATTGATAATAATAAGAATTTGAAATGAGCATATTAGAATGATTTCTGAAGGATCATGTGACACTGAAGACTCAATGATGCTGAAAAATCAGCTTTGCCTTCATAGGAATAGAAATATTACAATAAATTACAATGCAAAACAGTTATTTTAATTTGTAATACTATTTAATAATAGTTACTGTATTTTAAACAAATAAATTCAACCTTGGTGAGCATAAGACTTCTTTTAAAAACATAAAAAAATCTTGCAGACCCCAAATGTTTTTAACGTAGTATAAAGAAATTAGATAAATGTTGTTTACAATAATTTTACCCAAAGTCTAGCTTGTCATTGCTCCACACGTCATAAAAACCACCCATTTTGTTGGGTATGCTTTAAAGTCTAAGGTCACTAATGCCATCAATCCTCTTCTAAACATCATTCTACTGAAACATTGTTCCCTTAACGCCAGAAACCGATCCATCAACTATGACTTGATCCAATTTACCATGTGGAGGAGTGTGAGGCTAGATTCAAATCAGTTTAGTCTCAGCTGTATGCAAGTTCAAAAATACATTTGCAGTTTTGCATGCCTATATGGATTATTCAGAATGATTGTTTTTTTGTAAATAAATTTCAGCTCTTTTTAACTGCAGCATTCATTTTCCCACCATGTTTCACTTGGAGGTTTGGGAGTGTTTCTTTGGTGCTGTTGAGTAAGTCTTCAAATTCTTGGTCCACGCAAATGTCCTACAAGAAAACGGATGTTAAATAAAAGAAAACCTATAAATATCAAAGGAAATGTGAGAAATGAATGGGTACGAGTAACTCACAGAGAAGTCCAAGAACTCGACTGCAGATTCTGGGTTTGCTTGAACTGATTTTAGAATGGCGAAGCATCCCGCTGACTGCACTGGGTTCCTAGACATCTGGATCACACCGAAAACCAACACCATTAGTCATAACAAATATAGAAATGCTATAAATCTCTTCTGACGCAGACTTGAACGTTTACGCTTAAAATCCACTTTAGTACTTCAATAATTCATCTGCTGTTTCTATTCTAGTGTTTCGTACTTTGAGAATCCGTACAGTTGCGTTCACTTTGAGGCCCAGCGCAAAATGGATGGCTCCTTCAAAGGGTATGCGATTATTGCTGCAGACAAAAGAAAAAAGACAATACTGAAGTATTTTTTGGCAATGGAAGTAAAAGTGTTTATGAATGCGCTTGACTGTTTGCTAAATCATTTCACCACTGCAAATAAATCATGAATAAATGTGCATTGTGATCATTCAAACAAATTTAGCAGACAAACACTGAACAATTTTCAGTTGTCTATACCATCTCATAATTACGGCAATAAATCAAGACAACTGTCCACGTGTACACGTAAAAAAGAATAAGTGAGGGCAGTTTGTGCCTTCAAAACATTGACTCTGTAAGCACATCCTGCAGTCCATAAATACAGTTATGATATATAACCACCATACTATGACAACAGTACCTAATGTTCAGATCCTCCAGTGTATTGTTGTTTTTGAGTGCTTGCTCCAGAGCCACGGCTCCTTCTTTGCCCAGGCCGTTGTATGACAAATCCAGGGTCCGCAAGAAGATATTTCCCTTAAAAAGGTAAATCCAACAGACCGACTATAATAACATATGTGCAGAAATGAAGTTCTCCTTTTTAAAGGGGTCATATCATATATCATAAAAATATATTTTATTTGTCTATTTTTGGGCAACTATCTAGTTCAGTCATGAAACTCTGGAGGGCGCAGTCCTTTACATACAATCTGTAAGCAATCGCATCATTACAGACTGTCCTCCAAAAAAAAAACAGACAGTCTCTAGGTCGTTTTTCAAGCACCTTATTATGACCTTTATTTACGTTTTAAGATCATGCGCCCTCTAGCTGGTGAAAAAATATTGACAGTGTCGTGTTACGTCTGTCGTCATCATGACGTATGACTGTTACCTATCAAAATGCGTGTTCATTTAAATGCAATGTGTGGACTTTTTATCACCATTTGTCATATTTCCATTTAGCACAAATATTTTTTTATTAACAACTACATACCCACCCCACCCCTAAACCTACCCAGTGATTTATAGTGCATATACACTTTATGAGCACATGTGTTCCCTGGGATCGAACCCATGATTGCATGATCACATAATTACATGATGTTGTATTCTGCAGTGCTCTATCAATTGAGCTACGCAAAACCCGAAATATGACGCAAATAAAAGGAAACAGCATTAAAATGAAAGTGTCCTGTTGTCGATAGGGGCACACATTTAGTAAACGCTCCTATGGGTCGTATTTCATGAATTAAAATAAAAAAGTGTCCTGTTGTCGATAGGGGCGCAACTTTGGTAAACGCTCCAATGGGTCGTATCGGTATTGGTTGGAGGACATGTTGCATCATTACCACATGGCACAAGCTGATTGGCCTCTGCTGACCCTGCAGCCAATGAGATTGCTTGCTCAACATTTAAACAGTCTGGTTCATTGTTTGCTAAAAACTAGTCCTGAAGCACGCAATAAGAGTTCCTCTGAATCCCTCCACCTCCCCAGCTCCACCTGCCTATATCTGCTATGGGATTTGCTGTATGTATGTCTATTTATGCAGCATATTATTAGAGTGTCTGTGTATCTATTAGCAGTATTCATACTTGTTCATACTTATACTTGCAGCAATAATCAGCAGCAGCAGCAGCGACGTAGCAGATCTAGGGTCCGTTATTTGTATCTCAAAGATGATTTGAGAGATGCCAGATCTTCTAATCGTGATAACTGATCTCTGGCTGATTTGGAAAGAATTAGTGGATTTGATTAAAATATCTGGATTAAGTTGTCTGAGATTACTGCGCATTCTTGTGTTCATTGGAAAGGTCAGATATATCGATACTCGAAACCATGATCAGCAATGCAGCGATTTGCTGGTGGCAAAAACGCAACGTAAAGAGCTGGGAGGTGAAAATGTTTTCAATTTGAAGATCAAGGTAAATTGTACTTATGTTGGGTTCCAGGCAGGTTTTTGAGCCCGTAAGTTACGACTTCAAACCACGACTCAAAGTCACGCCAAACTGCCTGAGCGGTAGCTAGATGTAAACAAAGCATGGCGGACATTTGCGGATAAATAACGTTAGAGCAATACCTTCACCACTTTCACGGGTGGAAGGTTGAAAAAACACGGGTCACGAGTTGCCTGGAACGCGGCATTAGTTTGTCTTCCGGGAAACATGTAAGTATCTTCTGTTGCTTCCAAAGGGTAGTAATAAATTAAATCTTCATCCTGTTCAAAAGTTTTCACCCCCCTGCTCTTAACGCATCGTGTTTCTTTCTGGAGCATCAGTGAATGTTTGAACCTTTTTTACTAGTTGTGTTTGAGTCCCTCAATCGTCCTCGGTGTGATAAGATGGATCTCAAAATCATACAGTCCCTGCTAGAGAGGGTTCAAATATGCACAAGATGCGGGAACACTGAAGAATTTGCAGGACCTGGAGGATTTTTCTGAAGAACATTGGGCAGTTTAACTGCTCAGGACAAACAAGGGACTCAAGAACAACCATAACAAACAAAAAAAAAAAAAAAAAAAAAAAACAGTACTCCCCTTTGTGGTCCGCTGCAGATTTCTACCCGACAGTCAAAGCGGCGTTACGGCACGGAAGTGCAGAGTCATAGAAAGACCTCGAGTGTTTAGGGTGGGAGGGTTTAGTTTATGGGTGTCCCCCATTTGGGACAGGGCCTAAGAATCAAGGGTACGTCAAATTTTGAACAGGGTCATTTTTATAAATCCAGCTATTTTTTGTTTACATATTTGGACTATATGTAAACATCTTTTATATAAAATATCTTATTCAGGACAGTACGAAATAAATAACATGCATTTTTGTATGATCTCTCTTATTTTCGTAAAATAATTAACATTTTGCAGATTCTGCAAGGGGTATGTAAACTTTTGTGCACGACTGTAACTCTTTTATCTCAAAACATCAAGTAAACTTTGATTCCTGCATGATAAGACCCCTTTGCTGCATAGAATGGGGGATTTAATGTTGTTAAATGTCGACTTGATCAATGGGTTTTAGGCTAAAGTAAATTCTTAGCATGAGTGAATGACTCTGGCAGAGGATGGACTTTATTTTTCTCTTACCCCCAGGCCTTCAGCAAATGCAATGGCTCCTTTTCCTCGAATGCAGTTCCAAGCCAGATTGAGTGACTTCATTCCCGTGTTCTCGGCAATAGCAGCACCCAGGATTTCCCCTGAGGGGAGGAGAAAGATGGAGAAGAGCAACATGGGGGAGTTACTGTTATTAATTCAGTGTATTGTTGTGCCTTTCACTTATAATTTGATTTCTGCATGATCTAACCGACTAGTAACAAGTAATTTAGGCTCAAAATATGGTGGTGCCCTTGTGAGTGACCCTCTTCCTTAAATATAATAATATATGTATATATATTATAAATATGAGTCAAATGTGTTAAATTAGACTGTTTTTTATTTATGGCCACCCATAGATTAGGCTACCTTTAGATGCATAATCCTAAGAGAAATAAAATTCAATAATTAAATTTTTTTATATATAATTGAGCAGTCTCTAAAAAAATAAAATGGGTCCTGATTTGATGCCCTTGATGTAAAATCAAGGGTCCTGAAGCAAAACCAGTTGAGAGGCACAGATTTAGTTGAAACTTTTATCCAAAGCATCTTTAAAAATGACATAGACAACCCCACTGGAGTAACCTGAGGTCAAGTGCTCAAGCATGCAATGGTGATCATTTATATTTCACTCATTGCTGGGATTGAACATGCAAACATGCAGTTCTGAGATTTAGCTTTTGGCCTCCACCATTCAAAATAAATTAATACTTTTATTAAACAAGTTTGCATTAAATTGATAAAGAGTGACAGTAAAGACATTTAAGGGATGTGAAATACAGTCATGCAGAATAAGGCATTAATATGTGCTTTATAAAGTCCTAATAAACAGCCAATATCCAAGTAACATGCATGCTAATAAGCAAATACTTAATTGCAAGAATTGAACCCTAAAATAAAGTGTAACCATTATATCTATTTTTTTTAATGCTATTCTTTTTAAACTTTCTATTTTCCATTCAGCGAATTCTGAAATAAATATAAACAATTATCCACAAAAATATTAAGCACCACTGTTTTCCACATTGATTGGATATTAGAATGATTTCTGAAGGATCATGTGACTCTGAAGACTGGAGTAATGATGCTGAAAATTCAGCTTTTTCATCACAGGAATAAATTACATTTGTGAATATATTCAAATAGAAAATGGTTATTTTAAATAATAATATTTAATAATATTATGAACAAATTTTGAACAAACAAATGCAGCATTGGTGAGCAAAAAAAATCTTACAGACCCCAAACGTTTGAAAAGTAGTGTATTACGTACACTCACATAAAGGA
Organism: Gobio gobio; assembly: GCF_949357685.1. Lineage (NCBI taxonomy): Eukaryota > Metazoa > Chordata > Actinopteri > Cypriniformes > Gobionidae > Gobio > Gobio gobio. The sequence goes on along the minus strand of NC_137100.1, from coordinate 57,931,759 downwards.
TTATTAGGAACACCTGTTCAATTTCTCATTAATGCAATTATATAATCAACCAATCACATGGCAGTTGCTTCATTGCATTTAGGGGTGTGGTCCTGGTCAAGACAATCTCCTGAACAAACTGAATGTCAGAATGGGAAAGAAAGGTGATTTAAGCAATTTTGAGCGTGGCATGGTTGTTGGTGCCAGACGGGCCGGTCTGAGTATTTCACAATCTGCTCAGTTACTGGGATTTTCACGCACAACCATTTCTAGGGTTTACAAAGCAGCAAAGCATTTGTGAAGCCACAACACGCACAACCTTGAGGCGGATGGGCTACAACAGCAGAAGACCCCACCGGGTACCACTCATCTCCACTACAAATAGGAAAAAGAGGCTACAATTTGCACAAGCTCACCAAAATTGGACAGTTGAAGACTGGAAAAATGTTGCCTGGTCTGATGAGTCTCGATTTCTGTTGAGACATTCAGATGGTAGAGTCAGAATTTGGCGTAAACAGAATGAGAACATGGATCCATCATGCCTTGTTACACTGTGCAGGCTGGTGGTGGTGGTGTAATGGTGTGGGGGATGTTTTCTTGGCACACTTTAGGCCCCTTAGTGCCAATTGGGCATCGTTTAAATGCCACGGCCTACCTGAGCATTGTTTCTGACCATGTCCATCCCTTTATGACCACCATGTGCCCATCCTATGATGGCTACTTTCAGCAGGATAATGCACCATGTCACAAAGCTCGAATCATTTCAAATTGGTTTCTTGAACATGACAATGAGTTCACTGTACTAAAATGGCCCCCACAGTCACCAGATCTCAACCCAATAGAGCATCTTTGGGATGTGGTGGAACGGGATCTTCGTGCCCTGGATGTGCATCCCACAAATCTCCATCAACTGCAAGATGCTATCCTATCAATATGGGCCAACATTTCTAAAGAATGCTTTCAGCACCTTGTTGAATCAATGCCACGTAGAATTAAGGCAGTTCTGAAGGCGAAAGGGGGTCAAACACAGTATTAGTATGGTGTTCCTAATAATCCTTTAGGTGAGTGTATACAGTAGCTAATAAATAGCATTTCCTCAAACTGTTTCCATTTTCAAAGCTCTTAAATAAAAAAAACTCAGTAAATATCATATTTGATTTATATAACTATATCAGGCATTATTGAGCACATTTCCAATGGTCACCAGGGTAGCCTGCCAGGAATAAGCAAGCAGCGTGTGATTATAAAAATAAAGCCATCACCATATGTAATATGAACAGAGAAGTGCCAATGGAATCTGTTAAGGATGTATGAATCATGGCAGGTCATGGAGGAGTTCCTCTTGATGATTATTTGCAATATTTTATTGAGGCAATTTCCCTATTTTCACACTCTGTCATTCATGCTGACAGCTATGGGGCCTTAGGACTATATTCTATATCCCTCATCATCATACCCTCATAGTTTCTGATCATTTGAGATCCAGCCCTCTGGATATCTCAGATGCTTGCAAATAGGAAGATATTGTGCTTGTGTTGAAGCTGAAAATCATTTCCAATTTGCATTGCAGTTAAGAAGAGAGCACTTAGCTATAATAAAAAAAAATTACATTATTTAGAAAAATTGCTTTTCCATACATTCTCACAGAAAGATAATCTTTGGTGAGCCAGATGTGTTTGAAAACAGCAGATTTGAAGGGATTCATCAGCAGATTTTCCACTCTGACGTAATATCTATATTTGTCAAAATATAAAAAATTATTTAACAGTGTAGGTGAAAAAAGCTTTAATAAGATAACTTGAATGCTGCTGTTATATGCACTGGCGAGGCGATAAATATGGTGGGCTGCAAATGCTGGGTTAAAAACAACCCAAGTTGGGTTGAAAATGGACAAACTCAGCAATTGGGTTGTTTTAACCCAGCGATTGGGTTGTTTTAAGCATTTAACCCAACCGCTGGGTTAAAACAACCCTTTCACTGGGTTAAAACAACCCAATTGCTGGGTTTGTCCATTTTCAACCCAACTTGGGTTGTTTTTAACCCAGCATTTTTAGAGTGTGTGTACAGCTCACTGAGGGCGGGGTCTATACTAACAGGACAGAGTCCGTCAGCATCGTGGGCGGGGCCTGTGCAATGTGACACATTGTATAGCAAACGGCTTATTCTGAGACACTGCTTGTGATTTATGGGGATTAAAAAAAGGAGTGGGTGGATTTTTACCATTATAGGCGTGGTTGTGCACACACACTGCCGACACACATTTATGTTCAAACACTATGTAAAAGTGAATTTTGCAAAATAGGTCCCCTTTAACGTTCGCATAAGCAAGTTTTCACGCAGAGTTTGCGCTGAACTGACTGACAGCTTCAGTAATTATACAGGAAGCGCTATTTACTCACTGTGTCATTTCAGAAAGGTTAAAGAAAAGGTTTTGTTATTTAATGAGACTTTGTGGCGTTTCCTACATACTTATGTACTAAAGTGACAAAATGATACGATTTTAAATGCTATAATAGTGATTTGATAATGTCTAAAAATAAATTTGCAAATAAGTGCTCCCCTGATGCCATCTACTGGTTATAGTGGTAATTTTTCATTTTAAAATACGTTTTTGTTCTTCATACGTGCTCGTTTTCATAACTTAATAGGAACATTAGCTAAATGTTCTTAGAACATGTTTTTGTTAGCTGGGTTTATCCACTATGGAGAGCATCTTCAAAAAGTTACGTTTTCACTCAACAAAAATGTTCTCAATGTGGACAGAAAGCCAAAATGAAAAAGATGCTTTTTCGGATGCACCCTTGGCTTGGATATCTTTTGCCTGGTGATTTGAAACGAAATCATCCAAATTTTGCGTCTAGACATTTTATTTTATTACACTCAGGAGTGCTGTGGTTAATGTGTTTCTATTGTTATGCATGTTTTAGGTCAAATCTCAAGATGTTTTCTTCTAGTACTTGTCCTACTAAGTGGCCATGCAATAGTCTTCCAGTTCAAGTGTTATGTGCAACCATTCAACCTTGACAACCTGTCAAATACCACTAAATGCCCAATTAAAAGCAAAGTTATTATAGAAGAGATCAGCCGTAATCATGTCTAAGCTCAAGGAGTGAACCTTTCACCGCAAGCTTTTCACATCATCTCACACCTGCTATATCTCCCAATCTATTGTGACTCAGGTCGAGGTGCTGAAGTTTCTGGTTGCCTATCAGAGCTGGAGACAGGTGTCTGGCCACTCGCTCATCCAGATGGTTCCCGGAGAGGTTGAGAGAGGATAGGGTAGTGTTTTCCAACAACATGCTGGACAAAGCCCTGGCTCCATATTCTCCCATCCGGTTTTCAGACAAATCAATTTCTGGGAGGGAAAAACACAATCAACTGCGCAATCAAAAAGGTTTTACTTTTAAACTGACAACATAATATCTCATTTACTTTTTCAAATTAGTAATGCAAGTTACTTTTGACCTCATCCTATTCTTTCCTAGACTGGGTAATCCCAGTCCGATCTGCCGGCGATTTGATTTCGCCCTGCAGCTCAGGCTGGAAACCTGTACATATTTTTATCCTGCTTCTGTTACAAATTTGCGGGGACCAATCACAAACCCACCTGGCACGCTATTGGTGGGTTTAACACAATGACGGATAGAGAAGCGATGGATCGTTGGTCTGATTGGTTGAAGGACTATCCAATTGCATACAGAGTCATTTGAACTATGCTGTTGATCATGCCTCTTGTGCAGTAGAAAATACAGAGCAGACTCCCCAGACTAATGTTCAATCTTAAAAGATTGAGCTTGGTCTGGTGTTAGCCAGACTAATTCTTTCCCATCCAGCTGAAAAATTAGCTTGAGCTGCACCCTCTACTGTACAGCCGTGAATCTGCATTTCCTTCAGCCTGAGGCCTGTTTATTTCACTTTTGGTGAAAGGGCCTTTAAATTTGCCAAAAATAGAACTTTTATTTGTTATTAAAAAACAAGCAAGCAAGCCCGGCCTGGGTAAGAAAAAGTAACGCAAAAATAATTTAACGCATTACTTTACATTAAAAGTAACTAACGCAATTAGTTACTTTTTTTTAGAGAGTAACTCAATATTGTAACACATTACTTTTCAAAGTAACGCTTTTTGACTTTCTCAGTTTGTGTAAATCCAATTGGGGTTCAGAGTATTTATTTTTTCCCTCATTAATTGCACACATGTCTAGTACAATTATGTGGTTTTGTTTCATTAATATAGTGTATACTTTTTTATTGATTTACCCCGAAAGAATGGAAGTGAAATGTGACAACATGCCCCATAGGTGGGGTACATTGTAACATGTGGTGGGGCACAACGTAACATGACCAAATAACAGCTTAAAATGTTATCTGATATAATCGAAAAAATATACAAGACAAACTCAACTTGTCAATAAAATACAATTATTAACTTTTTTAAATAAAATAATGGCATTTTTTAATCATTAAAAATATAAGCATTTTTGAGTTTGACTACAAATACATTGCTAAATACAGCTATACAGCATAGTTCAAAACATAATAATAATTAATAATTTCTGAACATTAACTCTCAGTCATTATTCACACTTTTCTCATGGTTTCTCAAAAGAATTAATAAAAGTATAGAATATAATGGCATATTTCTAATAGGGGCTCATTGTAACGCAGTGTTACAACGCACCCCAGCTGCGCAACTGGGATTTAAACCGCGGCTCGTGTCTTCTGCTGGTTAGATCAGCATTAAAGAACTATCTCAACTGTTAAATAACAGATATAAGATTACAATAATATCGGATTTGTCTTATTTTAAATAAACACAAAAAACAGAGATGAAAACTAAACTTAAGTAAGAAATTTACTTTTGCTATGGTTAAATACATGTTCAGTAATATCTTCCAGAGATTTTTTAATTTTGGAGCAATTTTTTCTCTAAATAATGTTGATATGGCAACTAGTAAATACACTCAGTTCCCCTTCGAGGGAACTCGAACTGCGTCATCGTGACGACACTCTGGGGAACGCCCCTTCGCGTAAAGCGTCTGAAGAAACTGTAGAATCAGCCCAATCCGATTGGTGTTGCGTGATGACGTCGTATGTGACGGCATACCCGGAAGATACAAAGAGACGTCTGAACGAAACAGAGATAGCTTTTTTGCTCTTCAGCGTGAGCGCTCTGTTTGTTCAGTCTGAAGGTGTTGTTGCAGTGAAAGTAAGTGAAATATATTTACTATGGCGAGCGAGCGTTTCAGGCTGTGTGTGCACCCGTGTCCGCGCTATATTACGGGCACGGACACACATCAGCTTTGTGTGCAGTGTCTCGGCGTGCAGCACGCCCAAGCCGCTCTTGAGGGGGCGGCTTGCGGTGATTGTGAACTGCTGCCGCTGAGGGTGCTGCGCTCGCGGCTGGCCGTCTTTGAGGAGACCGGTCAGCCTCGTGAGCCCCGCGGTTCTGGGCCTGCGTCTGTTGAGGCAGCGCGGCGCCGTAGATCGTGGGGCTCACAGCGGGATCTGTCAAGAGGATATGGGACTGCTGAGGCATCCTCCCTATCCTCCTCTGACGATTCTGATATCCTCCCGCCCCGTGTGGAAGCCCGCGATGCGGCTTCTTCCCGCGGGGCGGAGGATCCGATTCTCAGGCTGTCTGATTCTGAGGAATCAGACAATTTGAGGATCGAGGTGGATGATGTGGGGCTTTCGCCACCCCACACACCCGCTATTGAGGAGCTAGTGGAGGTTTTAGTCCGCGCTGTGGCCAAACTGAGTTTGGATTGGCCACAAGAAATAGTGGACATCCAGCCACCATCTAAGCTGGATGAACGCTTTTTCAGGCGTCGGGTTCAACCTCCACGGCGGGGTCTTCCTTTTTTCCCCGATCTGCATAACGAGTTGTGTAGATCGTGGGAAAAACCCTTCTCAGCCCGTGTAGCTAATCCCCCAGTACTTGATTTTGCTAATGTGCTGGGGACGGCTGAGTTGGGGTATGCAGCGTTGCCACAGGTGGAAGAGGCGCTTGCGGGCCACCTCTCACCCGGGGCCGCTGCATCATTGAAGGCTCCGTCGCTGCCCACTAAACCTTGCCGCGACACGTCCAAGTTAGTCGGCAGGGCTTTTAGTGCGGCAGGTCGAGCTGCTGGTTGTCTGCACACCATGGCGGTCCTGCAGGCATACCAAGCCGACCTCCTCAAAGAACTGGATGAGGGCGAGGGACCATCTCCGGATGACTTCACTGAGCTCAGGAAGGCAACGGATTTGTCTCTCCGCATTACCAAAGAGACGGCTCGCGCTGTGGGCCGCTCTATGGCTGGAATGGTATGCGTTGAGAGGCATCTCTGGCTGACGCTGTCGGGAATCAAGGAGAGAGAGAAACATTTTCTCCTTGATGCTCCGATCTCGCCTTCTGGCCTCTTCGGCGGGGCAGTGGATACTGTCGTCGAGAGGTTTCAGGAGGCGAGGAAGCAGTCAGCCGCCTTCCAGAAGTTCTTCCCTCGCCGCTCGGGCTCTGCAGTTACAGCAGGCCCGGGTGGGCAGCCCGGACCCTCATCCAGCGCATCACACCGCGATGCGCAGAGGCAGAGTGTCGCCTCCCGCGCCCCTCCCGAGGGAGCTTGGCAAAAGAGACGGCGCTCTCGCAGGAAGCCTTCTCAGCCTAAGAGCGACCTGAGGGACGTTATCCAGGCTAAGAAGGCTCCCAAGCGGTCCTAGCTTCGGCAGGACCGCTGAGAGTCGTCCCCCACAGGGTGGAGCGATCGAGGTCGTTTCCACTCTGGGACTCTCGGGGAATCGTTGCTGCGCTCCCGCCGTCCAAGACGTTTCGGGCCGCATCGGTTCCCTGCGCGCGCGCACTGAACCAGTCGCCTCCATTAGGACTTGCGACAGTTCAGCAGCCGCGTGCGCCTCACGGACCTCTTCCCCGACGACACCCTGCCGGTCAGCCGCTTCAGGGCGTTGGGGTAGGGGCTCGAATAACACCCGAGGCTGGCCTCGAGAGGCTAGTTCCCTTAGTAGATTATCTCGGCGCATGGTCATGCCTTCCGAGTATATCTGCATGGGCCCTGCGTACTGTGGAACGGGGTTACAGACTGCAGTTCGGTTTCCCTCCCCCGAAATTCAACGGGGTGGTTCGAACTGTGGTCGGTCCCGAGCAGGTGCGGGTGATGGAGCAAGAAGTACGCTCTCTGCTGGTCAAGGAGGCTATAGAGTATATTCCTCCACCAGACAGGGAGTCCGGGTTCTACAGCCGGTACTTCATAGTTCCCAAGAAGGATGGGGGGTTGCGTCCAATTCTAGATCTCAGGCACCTGAACCGGTCTCTGAGGAGATACAGGTTCAGGATGCTCACAATTCCAGCCATCGTGACTCAGATCCAGTTCGAGGACTGGTTCGTCACGATAGATCTGAAGGACGCATACTTCCATATCTCCATCCTTCCAGCTCACAGGAAGTTCCTGCGGTTCGCTTTCGGGGGCAAAGCGTACCAGTATCGGGTTCTTCCGTTCGGCCTAGCTCTCTCCCCTCGCACCTTCACGAAGTGTATGGATGCAGCACTGGCTCCGTTGAGACTCCAGGGCATCCGTATACTCAATTATATCGACGACTGGCTGATTTTGGCTCAGTCGTACGATATGGCGGTTCGACATCGAGATGTCGTTCTAGCCCACATAAGGTGCTTGGGTCTCAGACTCAACACGAAGAAGAGCGTGTTGACGCCCTCCCAGAGGACCACGTTCCTGGGGGTTGTATGGAATTCGACTCTGATGCGGGCACAACTGTCCCCCGCACGCGTGGAGTCCATACTGGCGATGGTCTTGAGAGTGAAACTGGGCCGCAGCCTCACTGTGAAGCAGTTTCAGAGACTGCTGGGTCTCATGGCAGCAGCAGCCAACGTGATTCCGTTCGGTCTGCTCTACATGAGACCCCTCCAGTGGTGGCTGAGAACCAAGGGGTTTTCCCCCAGGGGGAATCCTTTCCGCATGATCAGGGTAACGCGCAGATGCCTTCGTTCCCTCGTCATGTGGAAGAAACCTTGGTTCCTGTCCCAGGGGCCAGTGTTGGGAGCGTCGTGTTGCCGGAAGTCCGTTTCAACAGACGCTTCCCTCACTGGTTGGGGCGCGGTCATGGAAGGCCGCTTTTCCAGGGGTCTGTGGGGGACCCGGCATTCTTCCTGGCATATCAATTGCCTGGAAATGCTGGCGGTCTTCAAGGCTCTGAGGAGCTTTCTCCCGGACCTCCGCGGCCACCATGTCCTGATACGATCCGACAACATGTCGGCGGTATCGTATCTGAACCACCAGGGGGGCCTGAGGTCGCGCCCTCTTTGCAGACTGGCGCATCAGGTCCTTCTGTGGTCCCAGGGGAAGTTGTCATCCCTCAAGGCGATGTACATTCCCGGGGACCAAAATCAGGGAGCAGACATCCTGTCGAGGCAGGGGCTGAGGCCCGGGGAATGGCGGCTCCACCCCGAGGTGGTGGAGGCTATGTGCGAGCGGCTGGGCCCGGTGGAAGTGGATCTATTTGCGTCTCGAGAGACGTCCCACTGCCCGCTGTGGTTCTCCCTCACTCATCCGGCCCCTCTGGGGCTGGATGCCATGGCACAGACGTGGCCGAGGCTGCGTCTGTACGCTTTTCCCCCGATTGCTCTGCTCCCGGGAGTTCTGGAACGTGTCCGCCGGGAGGGCGTCAGCCTTCTCTTAGTAGCACCCCGGTGGCCCACTCGAGTATGGTTCTCCGACATCATCGACCTGCTGGACGGTCCCCCATGGCAGGTCCCTCTGAGGAGGGACCTGCTGTCTCAGGCCAGGGGTACGATTTTCTACCCCCGGCCAGAGGTATGGGATCTCTGGGTCTGGCCCCTGAGGGGGCTCAGTTCCTAGCAGAGGGCCTGTCGGCAGGTGTTGTGGAGACCCTACTCAGTTCCAGAGCTCCATCCACCAGGAGGTTGTACAGCCTAAAGTGGAATGTATTTTCCACTTGGTGTAGAGAGCGGGAGGTGAACCCAGTTAACTGCCCAGTGGCTTCAGTGCTGGAGTTCCTTCAAGACCGCTTCTCCGCCGGTCTTTCCCCGTCCACACTTAAGGTGTATGTGGCTGCCATTGGGGCTTTCCACGCACCTTTAGGTGATGCGACGTTGGGAAGGCACCATCTGGTTGTACGTTTCCTCCGTGGGGCTCGGAGGATGAGGCCTGCGGCTCATTCCAGGGTCCCAACCTGGGACCTGGCAGTGGTGCTCGAGGGTTTGGCTGAGGCCCCCTTTGAGCCGCTGGAGTCGGCTGAGGCGAGAATACTGACCTTCAAGGTGGCTTTTCTCCTTGCCATCACTTCTCTGAGGAGAGTGGGGGACCTCCAGGCCTTGGCGGTCACGCCGACTTGCCTGGAGTTTGCCCCTGGCATGGTTAAAGCCATCTTGCATCCCAGCCAGGGCTACGTGCCCAAGGTGCCATCTAGCAGGGCAAGGTCAGTGGTTCTCCAGGCATTCCATCCTCCACCTCACGTGACGGCGGAAGAGAGCAGACTTCACCTCCTCTGCCCCGTGCGGGCATTGAGGATTTATCTGGAGAAGTCTGCTCAGTGGAGAAAGTCAGACCAGCTGTTGGTGTGTTTTGGTTCACCCAAGAAAGGGCTGCCTGCGTCAAAGCAGACGATTAGTAACTGGATTGTCCAGGCTATAGCCATGGCTTATCGGGTGCGCAACCTGCCTTCACCCTTAGCCGTGAGGGCCCATTCTACCAGGAGCATGGCCTCCTCGGTAGCCCTCCTTTCTGGGGCCTCTATGCTAGACATCTGCGAGGCAGCTGGGTGGGCCACTCCTCACACCTTCATTCGTTTTTATAGTCTGCATCTCCCTGAGACGCCTGGCGCGAGAGTGCTCGTCCCCTAGTTGTGCCTGGTTCCAGCTTCACACTGGGGTGGGTATGATTGGTGCGGGATAGTTGGTACTCGTTCCCCAGAGTGTCGTCACGATGACGCAGTTCGAGTTCCCTCGAAGGGGAACGTCTCGGGTTATGACTATAACCCTTGTTCCCCGAGAAGGGGAACGAGACACTGCGTCTCGTGTCCACCCAATCATCAGAGCGCTCGCTTCATCGCAAAGAACGCTATCTCTGTTTCGTTCAGACGTCTCTTTGTATCTTCCGGGTATGCCGTCACATACGACGTCATCACGCAACACCAATCGGATTGGGCTGATTCTACAGTTTCTTCAGACGCTTTACGCGAAGGGGCGTTCCCCAGAGTGTCGTCACGATGACGCAGTGTCTCGTTCCCCTTCTCGGGGAACAAGGGTTATAGTCATAACCCGAGACGTTTCGTCATTCTGGGATGTGTGGAAAGGGTTAAAACATGCATGTTACAACTAACCCCGCGTTAGGCTGTGCCCCGCGCTCCCCTACATTTTACAAGAAAATACTATTTCAGTCTTTCTACTTAATACATGTTTAATTCAGTGTCTTTCTTGCCATTTCTTTGTAATAATTTGTGAAATTTATTAGCTATTTCTGAGTGAAAATGGTTTCAAAGTTTTTTTTCAGTGAAAGTGTGTGTTTTTTATGACATTACTATTGTATGCTTTGGGGGCTACATCCACACCAACAGAATTATCGCCATTTTATTATTTGTATAATTTGAACTGGATAATTTCTATCAAATTTTCACCAGACAACACCGTTGTATGTTCGCTCAGATATCACAATGTAGGACTGAAAAATTCCAGACTATCCAATCACCATGTTCTTCTCGTGACTAGACTTTCTCACAGATGAGATCAAACAGACTTGAAGTTCACACTTCTAGTGAATCCCAAATAAAAGTCCAGCAGAAAACAAGGCAGTACTGTGAAGTAGAAGTAGTGTGTGGGACGAGGCTGGAGAAAGTCACCTGTGATGTAACAATTCTCTTTGAGCATGTCAGCGATGGCAGCCGCGCCCATTCCCTCCATACAATTATCTCGCAGATTCAGTTTCAGGATGGAGGTGTTGGTTACCAAGGAAACCGCCAAAGCTTTGGTACCCTATAGAGGGGAGTTTTTCAAATGTTGAACATTGTTTTGTTACCCCTTAGGCCGTGTGTCCACCAAAGCATTTTTCCCAAGGCCAGCTTATTTTTATGAATTGTTTTAGTTTAAGTCCCTATGAAATCAAAATGGCCTTGTTTTGGCTTTTAGTATGAATATGTTAGTCTTACTGTTATCTATAAGCTGGTGTGTTTCAAAACAATGACGCAATTCGCATTTAGAAGATAAAAGCATTCAAAACTTACAATCTCTCACTTCCTTTAACTTTAACTGTCACAGAATGGATTGTTGGATATCAAAGGCAGCGAAGGACTGCTTTCAGAAAGGGTTTGGATGTGCCTCGATGCTTTCCTACCTTGGCTTGCAGCCTCCGAAGGTAGGATGAGGCTGAGTTTACTAATGAAAATAGAAAATGGCCAATTGTTGAGACCCTTAATTGTTTATCATGGCTTTTAACTCTTCAAAAACATCCTATGGGAAAAATACTTCCTGAACCATTATAATGCATTATTTCATCACCGTTTTAAAGTTTGACATTAAATCTGCTTCTTTGCTCTTACCTGTGAGCCCAGTCCATAATGCATCATGTTGAGTTCACTCTGGTTCATATTTCGGAGGAAGTAGGATACAGGAATTACGTTCAGCATTTTACAAGCCTCTCTGTAGCCAGACTGGCCTGTAGGGTCATATTCTTTTTTTCCATCTAAAACACAATCAGAATACCTCTCATTCTCAAGATATCTCTTGTATAAATAATGCAAATTGGTAAAATATTTCTCAAACTTCGCATTGTGATGTGGTTGCTAAAGTGTGTGAGTGGTTATTTCTATGTGGTTATAGGGTGTTTACAAGCCCAAGCAACGAGTCAAGGTTTGGATAGTTAGCATTTCTAGTTAGCCCTTTCGCTTAATGGGTTAGTTCACCCAGAATTCTGTCATCATTTACTCACCCTCGTGTCGTTCCAAACCCGTAAGACTTCCGTTCATCTTTCAACACAAATGAAGATCTTTTTTATGAAATCGGAGAGATTTCTCTCCCTCCATTGACAGCTATGCAACTACCACTTTCAAAAAGTGGTAGTTCATAAAGAGATCGTAAAACGAATCCATATGAATCAAGCATTTTAGTCCATCGCTTTATATGATGAACAGATTGAATTTAGGCTTTTATTCACTTATAAACATTCATCAAAGCACATCAGTTGTGGTAAATGGAAGCTCAAGCATGTTCGCTTGATTTTCAAGAACCTATGAGGTTCATTTTTGTGTTACGCATCACGTTTGAGCTTCTGTGAGAACCAATGAGGTTCATTCTCGTGTTACGCATCACGTTTGAGTGTCTGCAAGAACCAATGAGGTTCATTCTCGTGTTACGCATCACGTTTGAGTGTCTGCAAGAACCAATGAGGTTCATTCTCGTGTTACGCATCACGTTTGAGTGTCTGCAAGAACCAATGAGGTTCATTTTTGTGTTACGCATCACGTTTGAGCTTCTGCGAGAACCAATGAGGTTCATTCTCGTGTGTTACGCATCACGTTTGAGCTTCTGCGAGAACCAATGAGGTTCATTCTCGTGTTACGCATCACATTTGAGCTTCTGCGAGAACCAATGAGGTTCATTCTCGTGTTACGTATCACGTTTGAGCTTCTGCGAGAACCAATGAGGTTCATTCTCGTGTGTTACGCATCACGTTTGAGCTTCTGCGAGAACCAATGAGGTTCATTCTCGCCTGTTATGCATCACGTTTGAGCTTCTGCAAGAACCAATGAGGTTCATTCTCGTGTTACGCATCACATTTGAGCTTCTGCGAGAACCAATGAGGTTCATTCTCGTGTTACGTATCACGTTTGAGCTTCTGCGAGAACCAATGAGGTTCATTCTCATGTGTTACGCATCACGTTTGAGCTTCTGCGAGAACCAATGAGGTTCATTCTCGTGTTACGCATCATGTTTGAGCTTCTGCGAGAACCAATGAGGTTCATTCTCGTGTGTTACGCATCACGTTTGAGCTTCTGCGAGTACCAATGAGGTTCATTCTCATGTTACGCATCACGTTTGAGCTTCTGCAAGAACCAATGAGGTTAATTCTCATGTTACGCAGCACGTTTGAGCTTCTGTGAGAACCAATGAGGTTCATTCTCGTGTTACGCAGCTCGTTTGAGCTTCTGTGAGAACCAATGAGGTTCATTCTCGTGTGTTACGCATCACGTTTGAGCTTCTGTGAGAACCAATGATGTTCATTCTTGTGTTACGCAGCTCGTTTGAGCTTCTGTGAGAACCAATGAGGTTCATTCTCGTGTGTTACTCTCGTGTGTTATTCGTGAACACCGGACGATACTCAGGGCATCAGAGAGGAAATGACATAAATCGAACCACCCATCTGATCTAGCTAAGTATCAGTCTCTGCTCTCATCCTTCTCAGATGAAGTACATGCAACTAAATCTTCTTATTTCCAAAACAAAATAAGCAGCACCTCAAACTCACGCACACTTTTCAGAACATTTAACTCTCTGCTCTGTCCTCCTCCACCACCTCCCTATCTCCAGACAACTTTGCACAATTCTTCACAAACAAAACGACAACTATCAGCAATCAGTTCTCACCCCCGCGCACTGTGGATTTATGATCAGCCACATCCACAAGCGAACATACCCTCTCCTCATTTTCTACACTCACTGAGGCCGAAGTATCTAAACTTCTCCTCTCCAGCCATCCTACCACCTGTCCTCTCGATCCCATTCCCTCACATCTCCTTCAAGCCATCTCTCCTACACTCCTACCAGCACTCACACACATCATCAACACATCTCTCTCCGCAGAAGTTGCCTCAATGTGGCTGTGGATAAGGAGAGGAGAACCATGGGTGGGGTAGGGCTACCTGGACACAAGCTGGGGCCTGATCAACCCCCGCTGGGTCGCCTGGGTGAGAGTGTATGATGCTTGAAAGACCTGAAACACTCTGTGACCCCAGGTAACATCACTGATGATGTGTCCAGGTTGCATCAAGTTGATGTATGTTACAAGAGGTACTGTCTCTTTTCTGTCAGTAGTACAAACAGCGCAGGACAAATTACTCATTGACATTTAAAACATAAAGTTAGGGGTTGACTATTATTGTTATGAGTAAAACTAATAATGATGCTTTCCTCATCAAGCAACGTTAATCAGTCGATACAGAAGATAACCAATGTGGCGTATTCACACAAGCAACCTTACAGCTCAATGGAGATGAACTGGTGTGACTTTGTAAACCAAATACAACAACAATGTATCATTGTTTCTCATTGAGATGCGCAATTATCATGAATGTGGAAAATTCCCAAGCCATTCATTAAGCTATGCGGAGGCACACAGCAGTAATCTAGCAGATGGCTATCTCTAATAAGCTGAATAAACAGCCATCAGAGAGATAGTGAAAGATGGATCGAGCCGTGATTTATGTATATGTAGAGGATTGTGTAGGTGTTTCTGTGGTATCTGCAGAACAAGCAGGTGAAAATGAAAGAGAGAGAGAGAGAGAGAGAGAGAGAGAGAGAGAGAGAGAGAGAGAGAGAGAGAGAGAGAGAGAAGCCTGTCTGAAATTACAAGCATGACTCACGGCCGTTTGCCTGTTTTATTCTCCATTGAGTGGAAACATCATATTCTCTGCCCCTTAGCTCTTTGACACCCTCTATCAGAACGTGCATCACCCACGTCCCCCCGCCAGCCCACTCTCTCTCTCTCTCTCTCTCTCTCTCTCTTTCTCTCTCTCTCTCTGTGTTCATATTCACACTTTCACTTTTAATAAGAACTCTCACTGTGAAATCTGTCGAGTTCCAGGTCTATGTCAAAATCTTCGTCACTGATGATACACTCTCTCTCCTGCTGCTGTCCATCACCTGGGAGGCCTCCACCTTCATCCACCTCGTCTTCTTCATTTGTACAATCTTCATCCTCATGGGCCATTCTCATGCTTTGATGCTGGATGGGGGATCTAGGCACTCTCTGAGCAGAAGGATGCAAATTTTCAGGCAGGGAACATGCTTAGAAATGATAATTCGTCATTTAGCGTGTGTCCAAAGTTTTACTATTTTGCCTACAAGTCTTATAAACCTCCCCGGCTTTTTCAACATCTATCTATATATCTATTCTTATAAACCTTCAAACTTTTTAAGGCTTTTTCAATATTATTCAAAACTTTCCAATAACACTTTATCATTTCTAAAAAAATTCTATACAATTTAATTCCATCCATCCATCCATCCATCCATCTATTATTGTTCACTTATGTCTATTGTCTACAAGTCTTATAAACCTTCAGAAATTTCCAAGGATTTTTTGCCATTATTCAAAACTTTCTAATAAGAGTTTGTTGCTTTAGTAAAAAAAAATACATTGATAACATTTCCATCCGTCCATCCATCCACCCATCCACCCATCCACCCATCCATCCATCCACCCATCCCTCCATCCATCCATCCACCCATCCCTCCATCCATACATCCATCCATCCATCCATCCATCCACCCATCCATTCATCCATCCATCCACCCATCCCTCCATCCATACATCCATCCATCCATCCATCCATACATCCATCCACCCATCCCTCCATCCATCCACCCATCCATTCATCCATCCATCCACCCATCCCTCCATCCATACATCCATCCATCCATCCATCCATACATCCATCCATCCATCCATCCATACATCCATACATCCATCCACCATGTTATTGTTCACTTATGTCTACAAGTCCATCCATCCATCCATCCATCCAGCCATCCATCAATCCACTGTGTTTTTGTTCACTTATGTCTACAAGTCTTATAAACCTTCAACATTTTCAAGGATTTTTCGACATTATTCAAAACTTTCTAATAAGACTTTGTTGCTTTAGTAAAAAAATTATATTGATAACATTTCCATCCGTCCATCCATCCACCCACCCATCCACCCATCCATCCATCCATCCATCCATCCACCCATCCATCCATCCATCCATCCACCCATCCATCCATCCATCCATCCATCCATCCACCCATCCATACATCCATACATCCATCCACCATGTTATTGTTCACTTATGTCTACAAGTCTTATAAACCTTCAAAATTGTCAAGTATTTTTCAACATTATTCAAAACTTTCTAATAAGACTTTGTTGCTTTAGTAAAAAAAATTATATTGATAACATTTCCATCCATCCACCCACCCATCCACCCATCCACCCATCCATCCATCCATCCATCCATCCATCCATCCATCCATCCATCCATCCATCCATCCATCCATCCATCCATCCACTGTGTTTTTGTTCACTTATGTCTACAAGTCTTATAAACCTTCAACATTTTTAAGGATTTTTCGACATTATTCAAAACTTTCTAATAAGACTTTGTTGCTTTAGTAAAAAAATTATATTGATAACATTTCCATCCGACCATCCATCCACCCACCCATCCTCTGTCACATGGTGTTTTGGTGTTGGTTCATGTTTCATGTGTTTAGTTCATCAAGTTTACTGTCATGTTTCTAGTTTGTCTTGTCCTTTCAGTTTCCTGGTTTTGTCATGTGTTTCATTGTCATGTGACTCCCATGCCCTTATGTAATCTTGTGTCTTGTCCTGTCATTGGTTCATTGTTTAATCACTGTTCACAGGTGTCACTTGTCTTGTCATTAGTGTGTGTATTTAAGCCCTCATGTTTGCCATGTGTCTTTGTCTGTTATTAACGTTGTAACCTGCTGGTGGTGAGTTTTGTTTAGCCATGCCATGACTTTGTTTTATGTTTTGACCAAGTTAAGCCAAGTCTTTGTTTTAAGTTTTGTTTATTGTTAATAAATGCTGCACTTGGGTTCAAAACACTTGCCTCCAGTGGATCTACCTGTTACATCCACCCATCCACCCATCCATCCATCCATCCATCCATCCATCCGCACCCATCCATCCATCCACCGTGTTTTTGTTCACTTATGTCTACAAGTCTTATAAACCTTCAACATTTTCAAGGATTTTTCGACATTATTCAAAACTTTCTAATAAGACTTTGTTGCTTTAGTAAAAAAAATATATTGATAACATTTCCATCCGTCCACCCATCCACCCACCCATCCATCCATCCACCCATCCATACATCTAAAGGGTCAAGGGTCAAGCCAAACATTACTTGTCTCTTCATCAGACACATATCCTTCAAGAATGATTTTATGTTCAATATTAAAATAAGAATTAATGATAATCAAGTTATAACCATTTCCTACATTTGATTAATCAGTTCTCTATATTCAAGGAGTGATTTTGGATATTGAAGTGTTTTAGGTGCTGTGTGCTTTTGAATCCACATTCTTTAGGTGCTGCTCTGATGTCTGTGTCAAGACGTGCTGACAGGCAAATGTCCTTGGTGTTTGACACTCCAGGGAGTGAAGAGTGCTCAGCATGTGTTAACTGTATGTCTTACTAAAGTGACCCCTGGGGTCATCTATGTCACAGCTATGGGACTCTTTGGGGACTCAGAGAAATGTACCTCTTTGATATACCTTTCTTTCTTTATAGAATAGAATAAAGTCACTTCTGAATTAGAGTTAGTATCAGCATGTTTTGGAGAAGTGCTTTGTTGATAGTTAGTTAAGATGTTCCAAACCTTGAGGGAAACTGCTATTCTGTGGAGCATTGTGTGTGCGTTTCATGATTCTGTGCAGATCCAGTATTGGATATGGGCCTTCCTGCAGGCGATGCCAGACCTTTAGACGCTTTTCTGTGACCTCCGAGGTCACTGGGGACTAATCTGGGCCTGGGCGACATCAAGTCTACGCATTTTTAGTGATATATGCTCCTATCTGTCTACGTGTGGAAAGTTGCTTACATTGCATGTTGTTAGAACCAATCAGAATCATTCCACATGGTGGTAATGACATGTCTAGACCTTGAAAACAGTATAACTGTTCAGAAAATTGTATGTACGTTAGACGGAGGCGGGGAGACTGTTAGAGGGAGCGCGGCCTACGAACTCCTCATGAGCTGGCTTCTGCTGATGAAACTGCAAACTATTCTTATGTAAAAATTTCCTTTAATTAATCTGACTCCTGACTCCTGGTCTTCAAGGATTTTTCGACATTATTCAAAACTTTCTAATAAGACTTTGTTGCTTTAGTAAAAAAAATATAGTGATAACATTTCCATCCATCCACCCATCCACCCATCCACCCATCCATCCATCCATCCATCCATCCATCCATCCATCCATCCATCGTGTTATTGTTCACTTTTGTCTACAAGTCTTATAAACCTTCAAACTTTTTCAAGGCTTTTTCAACATTATTCAAAACATTCTAGTAGGCCAAGCAAACATTCCAAGCAAACTTTGCTGTTCTAGTTAAACATTACCGTTATTTGAATATGCTTCACTTCTGAATGGTGCAGTCCTATCATTTTACTTCCACAATGTGACACATTTCCAAATGAAACATACTGTGTAGGGTATATGACTTGAATTTTTGGATAGTATAAAGTACCAGATACCAGAATGAAGCCAGATGGTTTGTGGTGAGTGGTTGAAAAGTAACTGTATGTGCCCACTGGTGCTGAGATGAGCGGGCGTTTACAATTCATTTTCTATGGGAGCTGAGCGACAGGCTCATGCGGGGGATTGAGGGATTGACAGTGGAGCGAAGCAAACGGTGAGAGCATCAAAAAGTTGAGAAAGCATAAACTATATACAATGAGACGAAAACAAACACTGGTCAACCACATTCCCATCAAGTTCAAAATATGCTGATGATAATAGAGAGTGAGTTTGGTGCTTAAATTACATCATTACTGTCAAAAAGATTGTAAGAAGTCTCTTATGCTCAAGGCAGCATTTATTTGATAAAAAATACAGTAAAAACAGCAATATTTTGAGATATTATTACTATTTAAAATAACTGTTTTCTTTTTGAATATATTTTAAAATGTAATTTATTCCTGTGATGCAAAGCTGAATTTTCAGCATCATTACTCCAGTCTTCAGTGTCACATGATCCTTCAGAAATCATTCTAATATGATGATTTGCTGCTCAAGAAACATTTATGATTATTATCAATGTTGAAAACAGTTGTGCTGCTTAATATTTTTGTGATTTTCACAAAAAATATATTTTTTCAGGATTCTTTGATGAATAGAAAGTATAAAAGCAGCATTTATTTTAAATATAAACCTTTCGTAACATTATAATTGTCTTTACTGTCACTTTTGATCAATTTAATCCATACTTGCTGAATAAAAGCATGTTTATTATTATTTATTATTATATATTATACTTTTGAACAGTAGTGTATTTTTTATTATTTAATTCAGTTTGTATGCTTTTATGGTGGTTATATTTTGGATGGGTAAAAAAGTGCATTCAATTGACACTGTATATGTTTACTTTGAGTATTTGGAAATTAAGTTTGCGCACAGTATTTCCCCCAATTAAATTCATGCAAATTTATTGACTGTGTATTTTGAATGTATATTCATAAACCACACTGAAGTCATTCACACTTACTACTTCCACAACAGTGGACACGATAGAATTTTTTTGGGATGTCAGCAACCAGTGTTCAACCTATCGTAGGCCAAACCATGTCACTTCCCCTAAACCCTAAAATCTGATTGGTTGAAAGGATGTTGATCCAGGAACATGCACTTGTCATCATGTGTTTTCTAACAAGCAAGCATAAGGAACAGGTTAACACTTTACAATAAGGTTTGTTTGGTTAACTACATGAGTTAACTTGAAGTAACAATGAGCAGCATCATTACATGAACCAAAATCAAAAGTTGCATTTGTTAACATTAGATAATGCACTCTGAACTATCATGAACATGAGCAAAGATGAATAAATACTGTAAGAATATATTGTTCAGAGAGTTAACCCTAAAGTGTTAACAGAAATGGTGAAATATGAGCAGGGACACTCACTTGGCCATCAACACTTCCTCTGCTGTAGAGACTTCTGGGTCTGCTGACCGGCCTGCTTGCAATTTCTTCCCAATCCTCTTCTTTTCCACCTTCATCTCCATTATCTTCACACACAGATGGAAGAACACTTTCTTTTGTCACCTTTTTACCCACTACCATTCTCTGTTTTGAGACTTTGTGATTGTTTTGTTCAAACTAAATCACATTTGATTCCCTCTGGTTTCCTAAGTCAGACAGGATCGATCTCCTTAAATGAAATCAAATCTATGAGAAAGCAAATCAGTGCATTGCTGTCTCCTGTTGCCCCACAACCTACTCTGTTTGAGGATCATATTTGACTGACAGTCACTTTGACTAATTGCAGAGCTGCATTTTTGGACAGTTTGTCCAATCAGCAGAGGAGCCTGAACAGGAGGGCGGGCTATTGTTCAGCTCATTTGTTTTGTTGACTGGTTTCCATGGTGTTATTTCTCCTCTCAAAAAGCCACACTCAATCTTTTTCTGCAGTGAGGGGTGTACGAGAGAAACAATTAAATAAAACAAAGAATATACTTCTCTCAGTACAGGTGTCAGTTTCATTATAAAGCTAAATAATCAGCTGCTCTCTGCACAATTTAAATTAATATAATTTTATAATTCATATACCTCTTGATTTATTATTTATTTGTATCTGTTTGAATAAATTGAACATTTTGGATTACTACAAACTACTGACAACATTTCTTCCAAATGTCAAATAAAAAATAGTAATTTAGAGCATTTAGTTGCAGAAAATGACAACTGGTCAAAATCACGGAGAAAATAAAAGGCCATGTTTTCGGATCTTGAGTTACGTTTATATTAATGGTTAAACAACACAATACTAATGTTTTAACTTGGGAAGAGTTCAGAAAATTTGGTGGAATAACCCTGATTTTCAATCACAGCTTTCATGCGTCTTGGCATGCTCCTTATCAGTCGGTCACATTACTGTTGGGCGTCTTTATGCCACTCCTGGCGCAAAAATTCAAGCAGCTCTGCTTTGTTTGATGGCTTGTGACCCCCCATCTTC
Organism: Gobio gobio; assembly: GCF_949357685.1. Taxonomy (NCBI): domain Eukaryota; kingdom Metazoa; phylum Chordata; class Actinopteri; order Cypriniformes; family Gobionidae; genus Gobio; species Gobio gobio. The sequence goes on along the minus strand of NC_137100.1, from coordinate 57,910,799 downwards.
CTCTTGATTACAATCCAGAGGTTTACAGTGGGGTTCAGGTCTGGAGATTGGGCTGGCCATGACAGGGTCTTGATCTGGTGGTCCTCCATCCACACATCGATTGGCCTGGCTGTGTGGATTGGAGCATTGTGCTGCGGGATAAAAACAATCCTTTGTGTTGGGGAACATTGTCAGAGCAGAAGGAAGCATGTTTTCTTACCGGATAACCGGTAATAATTTCACAGTGGGTGTGAGAGATTGTGGGTTGTCCGCCTCTCCAGATCTCTGTCTAACCATTAGAGGACCAGGAGCCTCATGTATAAAACTTTCCGTAGTTTTCATCCTAAAAGTGTGCATACGCACATAAGCTAAAAAGTTTTCTCTGAATACTTTCTCTGAAATGTATTTTATACAATTTTGATTTATTTATTTTAAATCAAGACAAGGATACTGAATGTTTTTTTAGCCATGTAATGTGACGCCATAGTCTAGTAATCCATAGGCCATCTCATATTTTCCTAATGTCTTGTACCGTTGTTAATCATGGTATCACATGGATGGAAATATGTAGATGACGTTATGCATAATAAAATTAGGCATTGTAAGCTCCATATATGTTTATTTTGGGGAGGAGACGCGCATGTACACACAATCTTCCATTGACTTTATAAAGGGAGTTTTGAGCAGGTTCTGGCGTATATGCTTGGTTTAATAAACCTGAAAACGTTTGTGCTTCCACAAAATCTAGCTTTTGTGATGAAATCTTTCAGGATGAAATCTGCCTGAAAGAAAAATTGCTTCCTTCTGCTCTGACAATGTTCCACAACTCGAAGGATTGTTTTTTCCCACAGGACTATGTTCCAATCCACATACATATAAATATACATACACATATTCTAAGTTTTTATGGCCTATGTATATATATATATAGTATTGAAACATTTATATATGTGTCTGTTTCTCCAAAGAAGTTGTCACTTAAAAGGCCTATATGTAGAATTCAGAAACCCTCGTTATTAGCGACACCGGTGGACGTTAATTGAACTGCAGCCTGCAACGTATTGCTCATGCTCGCACTCAATGATGTTTTAGTAACAAAGTTTGGGAGGAACACGTTCTAATTACCCACTCAATCAGTATGAGAGGAGGCCTATATATATATATACATAGCCGACTCACGTTCCTTGACAGTTTTCTGCATCCCTCCACCACCCCGTCTCCTTATACTCATCTGGTTACTATCCTAACCAGAGATACGGGGGAAGTAGGCTACTCTGGGTTCAGCCCAAATTCCGAGCTTGGAGCCCTCCCCTTGGACATCACGGCAAATACACACACGTTATACTCTATCTGTTTATTTGTAAGTGTGAACTCGTGAAACACACAAAGTGACTGAATGTGATTCAAGGCCCCAATTTACTCATGGCCAGGGGCGTTGCTAGAAGCTTTTTACTGGGGTATGAGCCTCAACGTTTTGCTGTTCCCCTAGTCAAATTTGACTGACAAATCATTATCTGATAAGGTAGATTAGGTTACAGTAGATATATCCGAAAATATGCTTTCCTATTCATTTTACTTTGTCGTTTAAATAATTTGAATTATTTAAAACTTGAAAATCTTGTGCATCCTCTTAATCATATGCCTAAGCCCGCACACTCACTGTGATCCTCCTCCTTCACTTTTCCCCCAGATCCCCCAATAAAGTACTTTGGTAACATTTAGGAATCGCCGCATCCTGCGGTGCACATCCAACTCCGCCCACATCCAATACGTCATCTTGTGATTCCCCATCCCTCGATTTGTTGTAGGTTTCCGATTGAAAGGGTTTTTAGGCTTAAGGTTTTAGGTGGGTTTCAGTATGTAGGTTCCAGATTAAAATGTTTTAGTTTTTTTTTAGGTGTAAGGGTAGGTTTTAAGTGGGTTTTATCGTGGTTTGTCATAAAAAGAGAAGTATAAAGTAAAACAAATATAAGAAGTAAATGAAAAAGATTTGTGTGAGTCTTCTCGATGCTTCTTCCTCTTTCCAAGTTAATGAAGAAGCACGATTTTTCTTTCACAAACCACTTCACTAGAAATCCCGCCCTGCTGCATTTAATTGGTTAAGGTTAGAGTGATGGGTAGATTTAGGGATCAGTGTTTGGTGTAAGCAATCAGTACTGTGACTGACATTACCAATACAATCTTAAGAAACGACTGCAGGGTGGAGTTTCTGCTGAAATGGTTTCACAAGTTCACACTTACACACAATTAGAGGGAGTAAAGTTTAATGCGCATTTGGCGTGATCTCCGGGGGGAGGGCTCCGAGCTCGGAATTTGGCCCGAACCCAGAATACTCCCCCCTGTATGTAAATGGTTAGGACTAGAAGTGTGGAGAAGGGGTGGTGGAGGGATGCTGCTAAACTGTCAAAGAATTGAGGTGAGACTGCTGAATATGTATACACCCCTTATCATTGATTGCTGAGTGCTCTCCACTGTGGTTGGATGTCCAACGCAGGCGAGATGCACTCACTGCAGAACACAAGATCCAGGGGGTGGGGTTGGATCTAGATCCAGATCCAACTCCTCACACTTTACATACTTTGCTATATTACTGCAACAATGGAGCCGCAAACTTCACATACTTTTGAAAATCCAGCATTTAGTTGATCCTGGTAAGCGCTGGATCCAACCCTAAACCTACCCAACTCCACCCCTGGATCTGGATCCAACCCTAAACCTACCCAACTCTACCCCTGGATCTGGATCCAACCCTAAACCTACCCAACCGTACTACGTACGTTCAGCCACCTACTCCAACCCTAAACCTACCCAACTCTACCCCTGGATCTGGATCCAACCCTAAACCTACCCAACTCTACCCCTGGATCTGGATCCAACCCTAAACCTACCCAACCGTACTACGTACGTTCAGCCACCTACTCCAACCCTAAACCTACCCAACTCCACCCCTGGATCTGGATTCAACCCTAAACCTACCCAACCCTACTACGTACGTTCAGCCACCTACTCCAACCCTAAACCTACCCAACTCCACCCCTGGATCTGGATCCAACCCTAAACCTACCCAACCCTACTACGTACGTTCAGCCACCTACTCCAACCCTAAACCTACCCAACTCCACCCCTGGATCTGTATCCAACCCTAAACCTACCCAACTCCACCCCTGGATCTGGATCCAACCCTAAAGCTACCCAACCCTACTACATGTGTTCAGCCACCTACTCCAACCCTAAACCTACCCAACGCCACCCCTGGATCTGGATCCAACCCTAAACCTACCCAACCCTACTACGTACGTTCAGCCACCTACTCCAACCCTAAACCTACCCAACTCCACCCCTGGATCTGTATCCAACCCTAAACCTACCCAACTCCACCCCTGGATCTGGATCCAACCCTAAAGCTACCCAACCCTACTACATGTGTTCAGCCACCTACTCCAACCCTAAACCTACCCAACGCCACCCCTGGATCTGGATCCAACCCTAAACCTACCCAACCGTATTATGTACGTTCAGCCACCTACTCCAACCCTAAACCTACCCAACTCCACCCCTGGATCTGGATCCAACCCTAAACCTACCCAACTCCACCCCTGGATCTGGATCCAACCCTAAACCTACCCAACCTTACTACGCATGTTCAGCCACCTACTCCAACCCTAAACCAACCCAACGCCACCCCTGGATCTGGATCTAACCCTAAACCTACCCAACTCCACCCCTGGATCTGGATCTAACCCTAAACCTACCCAACTCCACACCTGGATCTGGATCCAACCCTAAACCTACCCAACCTTACTACGCATGTTCAGCCACCTACTCCAACCCTAAACCTACCCAACGCCACCCCTGGATCTGGATCCAACCCTAAACCTACCCAACCGTATTAAGTACGTTCAGCCACCTACTCCAACCCTAAACCTACCCAACTCCACCCCTGGATCTGGATTCAACCCTAAATCTACCCAACTCCCCCCATGGATCTGGATCCAACCCTAAACCTACCCAACTCCACCCCTGGATCTGGATCCAACCCTAAACCTACCCAACCCTACTACGTATGTTCAGCCACCTACTCCAACCCTAAACCAACCCAACGCCACCCCTGGATCTGGATCCAACCCTAAACCTACCCAACTCCACCCCTGGATCTGGATCCAGCCCTAAACCTACCCAACCGTACTACATACGTTCAGCCACCTACTCCAACCCTAAACCTACCCAACTCCCCCCATGGATCTGGATCCAACCCTAAACCTACCCAACCGTACTATGTACGTTCAGCCACCTACTCCAACCCTAAACCTACCCAACTCCACCCCTGGATCTGGATCCAACCCTAAACCTACCCAACCATACTACGTACGTTCAGCCACCTACTCCAACCCTAAACCTACTCAACTCCACCCCTGGATCTGGATCCAACCCTAAACCTACCCAACTCCACCCCTGGATCTGGATCCAACCCTAAACCTACCCAACTACACCCCCTGGATCTGGATCCAACCCTAAACCTACCCAACTACACCCCCTGGATCTGGATCCAACCCTAAACCTACCCAACTACACCCCCTGGATCTGGATCCAACCCTAAACCTACCCAACTCCACCCCTGGATCTGGATCCAACCCTAAACCTACCCAACTACACCCCCTGGATCTGGATCCAAACCTAAACCTACCCAACTCCACCCCCTGGATCTCGTGTTCTGCAGTGAGTAGCTACTGCGAAACACTTCTCGTGTCTGTGCCCCAGTGATGAACAACTTTAAAAACGACCCCTTTTCATTCTTTGCTTAGAATAAAAAATAAGTTGGAAATACTTTTGCAACAACATACTGTTAACAGACTGTTAACTGTTAACATTTAGATGAATATGTAAATAAGAGCTGCACGCTTTCCTCTCAATAACAAAATAAACATACAATGACAGCGGTCAGAAGGCAGCAGTTAAAAAAGCATCCGATCGAAGCGATGTGTATATGTTTGTGGATCCATACCGGCATCATTTTGACAGATGAGGTAATTAAAATTACACTGTTATGATAGTTTGATTATAAAGTTTGTTTGAGACTATAGTTTGAATTAATTTGTTTTCTCACGTCACATCCTTTTCATTTTCCCGGCAAAATGGTCCCGAGTCCTTAACATAAAAATCAATCAACAGGCTTTCGTTGACATCAAAGAAGGACTCTTTTAAGTTTCGTTACAAGCTGTTCACACATTGGTACATTGAGATCAGAGTTTGCCACATTAGCATTGGTTCACACCAAAAAAGAGATTAATACATGAGAATTCTTACACATAGCTCCTTTAAATGAAACACACCATAATCTCCTAAAATCAAAAGTTCACCTTTCTTTTCTGCATTACCTTTAATGAACATTTAAGGACATGCATTTTAAAATGGTTCTCTTTAGAAAGAAGAGCAAAGAACTCCACAAGTTTTGACATACAAATGTTATTTTATTATTAAGTAGATGCAAAGTTCTTGCAGTATATGCATTAAAATGGCAAATGTTTCAATGTTCAAAGTTCCACAATAGAAGATTCACAGCGGAAATTGATCGGAACAGTTTCTTTTAGCAGCAGCAAAGAACAAACACAAAAAGAGAAAACAAAATCCTGTAAGCTTCTTCTCGGTCCAGTCACAGAAGAAGGACGCGATCACAACAGTTAAACAGACACAGTGCAGGTTAAGAGAAAAACAGGACGGTAACATCATGCATTCAGAATAATGCTTCAGGTTCCCCCAAACTAAGTCAAGATTAGACATCATATTCACGTAATATATTACAAGCAACTCAGAGGGACAAAACCAAATCAATACCCATAATCAAAATACATTCTTAAAAAATTCTCATATATATTTAGATATTTACTGTACCTTTTAATATATGCATGTGAGTGTTTCTTTTTTGCCAGACTTTTTATAATCACAGAGTTTAAACGGTGCAAAACCCAAATGTGGGGAAGGAAACATTCAGTGTTAACAGCATACATAGAACAAGAATATTCGACAACAGAAAGCAAAGTCCCTTAAAATCAAATTACCTCACGTAATATTTTTCATGCCAGAGGTCACTCATAACTCAAAGTTTCCCTAGCAAATCCAAAGCAAGCTAGGATCTAACCGAACACACATTTCAGAAGCTTAAAGGATTCATCTCCAGAAACCTGTCCTTTTAAAGCCATCAAAAAGGCATTGCATGCAAAAATTGAACTATGCGCACCATTGATTTTTTGCTCTCTGCTGCAAGCGTTAACCCTTTAATACGAAACAACAACTACAACGGTTGCTCTTAAACCTCAAGAAGAAATCCAGGTCTCAGTTGGATTCAAAGAAAAGGGTCATCGTAGCCATCTCTCAGAAAAAGGGATATAGAAGTATAATAAAGCATTTTTGCCAATTTCTCCTGGATACTGAAAATCAGAGTTTCAAGGATGTTTCATAAAAGAACCAGCCTAGAGAGATTTTTAAAACTCCTGAAGTCTTTTCAAGGATGTTTCATAAAAGAACCCGCCAAGAGATTTTTAAAACTCCTAAAGTCTTTTCTTACAGTTTGCTTGAGATAATTGCACATTGCATGATATTTAAAAGTGGCCTCATCTTAGTTTTATTGATCTTAACTCGTTCCCCACCAGAATTTTTGGAAAAAAAAATTGCCAGCCAGCGTCAGCATTTTTTATAAAAAAAAATGTTAGGGCCCACAGAATTTTTTTTGTATGAACATACAATATAGAAAAAGAAAGAGCAGACCCTCTGCTTTTAAACGACAACAAAAAACAGTTGAATTTTGAGCATTTCGACATTTTGAGCAAAAAGCTTTAGAGACCCTATTTTAACGATCTGAGCACATGGTCTGAAGTGCTTGGCGCAGGTGCACTTAGGGCGTGGCCAAATCCACTTTTGTTAGTTCAACAACGGAAAAAACAGTCGGCGCACCAGGCAAATGTTCTATTCTCTTAATGAGTCATGGATGTGTTTTGGGCATAATGTGCAATAAACCAATCAGAGTCTCGTCTCCAATTCCCTTTAAAAGCCAGCTGCGCTTGCACCATGGCGGATTCGCTATTTACATGGTTATTTTACACCATTTTTGTTGGTCAATGGCACAGTCGTTTTTAGTTGCTTCAAAATAGCAACGTGCCAACAATGCGTCTGAACACACCTCATTTTCAGACCAGCACGCCCATGGGCGAACAGATAGGCGCGAGTGCATTTGCTTTTAAAACAACGTGGCGCTGTACGTGAAAATGATATCTGCGGCAGACTGAAACTAGCAAGAAACACTTGCATCGCGCCTGGCGCCACATTGCGTTGCTGATCGCATTATTTTACATATTCATCTTCTTACATATGCTATCCCTTGTTTCTGCTTCTTTTTCGCCTGCGTTTTGATGAGGAGATTCTGTACTAGAAGATGCATAACAACAGTGAATAATACACAGAAATCCGGAAAATTCCTTCAATGGCGGGGAAAGAGTTAAAATCCAACCAGTTTTCTTCAAATCCACAATTATGTTTTTATTCACTGAATTAATTTCAAAAAGTAAGAAGTTTTAGTGTATCAGGAAATAATAATAATAATAATAAAAAAAATGATATTGAGGGCTAGTTGTTAACAAGACAAACATTAAAAACTAACCACTTTAGCACGTTCAGATCCTACGGTTCAGATGCATGGTAACCAGTGTGCCGTCAATTAGCAGTGTGTGTCATTTACATGCGATGATATTTTAAGGTTTCCTTTTTCCAGTGTAATTATACATTCAAGTACTGAGTAATATTAATTAACTACATGTACTTACTATAGGGTTAAGTTTAGGATTAGGGTTTGGTTTAGGGTTAGTTGCATGTAATTATGCATAATTTACTTAATACTATAGTAAGTACATGTAATGTGTAACAAGGACACTGTCAAATAAAGTGTTACTGTAGTGATAATTTATAAAGCGTAGTTTTCTAATTTGTCTTCTACACAGATGGCAAGCTGGCATACATTAACTCTTTCCCCACCAGCGTTTTTGACAATTTCATGGCCTCCAGAATGTTTAGTTGTATGAATAAAGAACAGTCTCTGCTTTTAAACAAAAAAAAATTCTAGCCACCTAGGTAGGTTTTATTCTAGCTTCATGCACTCTTTTTCTTTTATCAACACTTGAATGTGGGTAAATTTCATAAAAAAGGCAATATTTTGAGCAAAAAGCTGAGAAAAATCACAATTTTGTCAAAGACTACATCTGGATCTTATTCAGAACGATGATCAAACCATAGATGGAGTAGTTCGAGTCCATCAACACCCCCAAAGCTTCACAGTCCTATAGCTCGTCCTGGGTCGGCATTTCATTCAGTAACATTAAGCATTTTGATTTATATGCTGTTCAATGTTGGTGATCGTGTTATTTTGCATATGCATATGATTACATATGATATCGCTTTTATCTGCGTCTTCTTCACCTGTGTTTTGATCAGGAGATTCAGTACCCTTCAGAAGATGTGTAATAGCGCCCCCTACCGTACAACACTGAAAACACGGAAAGCTGGAAAATTGCCATCAATGGCGGGGAAAGAGTTAAAGTTGCCAGCCAGCATTTTTTATCCTTTTCCCAAAACTCTCATGGCCCCCAGAATATTTTGTTGAATGTCTGAACATACAACATATCAAAGAAAGAAACTCTGCTTCAAAAACACACACACACACACACACACACACAAAACATTTTACTCTAACTTAATGCATTCTTTTTTTTGTCAACACTTGAATGTGGGTAAGCTTCATAAAAAAAACCCAACATTTTGAGAACAAAAGTTGAGAAAATCATGTTTTTGTGAAAGATTATGTCCGGATCTACTGGGCCCTAAAGGGATATGGTGTTGGGGAAAAAATATAATATAACAGGGAAAACACAGAGTGCCGGAAAAATCCGTCAATGGCGGGGAAGCGTTGTGTCGTAAATGACAGAAAATTCCATCATTGGCGGGGAAAGAGTCAATTCATTCTCAGTCAAATTTTCAAATGTATTTTTTTTTTTACATTTTGTTCATATTAGGGGTCAGAGATATATTTCTATTATGTAACATGATTTTATATTCAATAAAATTAAAATAATAACAACACTTTACACTAAGGTTCCATTTGTTAACATTAGTTAACTACATAAGTTATTACTATAAGCACAAACTATCAATCAAAAAAATCATTTATTAATCTTAGTTAATATTAATTCAACATTTACTAATACTTTATCAAAATCAAAAGTTATATGTGTTAATATTATTTAGTGGACCTGACCTATTAGAAATTTTATTTTTATTAACTATCAAAGATGTTAACAAAGATGAATAAATACTGTTAACGTGTGCATTAACTAACATTACCTAATGGAACCTTATTGTAAAGTGCTACCATATAATATAATAATATTAAATTGAATATAAAATTATATATTATTTTGAAGAAGAGGAGGAGGAGGAAGAAGAAGACAAATTAATATGATAATTAATAAAACTGATAATCTAATCGACTCTTTCACAACCAAAACAAACTAATATGGACCAAAATGAGATCTGAGCCCACTTTTAAGGTCAAGGACAGTGTGAATGCAAAGCAAACTGGGTATGTTTATCTCTTGGTCTGTGTTTGGTTCTTTTAAAGATGACTCACACTTAGTAAATTATAGCACACCCTCTCTTTTTAGCATGATAGAGACTTGGTCTTTAATGAAAACAGATCATAATGTGCATAATAATCCCGAGACTCACTAACCAAACCAAATACTTCCCATCTCCTAATGGCAAAGTCAATATCTACGCAAGTTTGTACATCAGGAAAGCCACTGATCTTGCTTACACGATAAAAAGGCAGGCCACGTCTAAGTGCACGCAGCCCATTGAGGACAAAGCATAAAGACACACAAAAAAGTGCATTCAGAAATTCAAGTGAAAGGTTCTTGTAATAATGCAGATTTTGATCGTAGAGATGCACATCAAACAAGACCTAGCAAAGAAAATGAAAAAGAAAGAAAAGAAGAAACTGCTTTTTAAATAGACAAACTTGGCACAGTTTTCCCGAATCATGGTTGTTGTCCCATCATGCTTCTGGTTGGCTGATTATGAGCAAAAACCAGCGATATGGACTGAAAATGAGACTATGAGCAAAACACCCTGTAAAAGAAAGAAAATAAAGATTAAAAGAGATTAAAAAGAGAGAAAAAGGGGCTGTGTAGAGAGGGTATGCATACAGGGTATATAAATCACAAAATATAACAATTAATAGATTTATATTTTAATTAATGATAATTAAATGCATCATACTGCAGTTAAAGGTGCACTATGTAACATTTCCGTCCGCTAAAGGACGCCTATTCAAAACAAAGGCGTATTTGATGATGCCAAGTTTGAGCAAAGAGTCTTGGGACATGTGGTCTTCACCTCACAGCCAGTGGAAAAGAATCGGGATAGGACTCGGGCAGAAATCATGTTCATGGATGCGATTATTAACGTTACTGTAGTATGAAGCAGAGCAGGACCGAGTGTTGTGGAGCTGAGCAAGGCTGCAGGAGCGATTGTTAATAAGATGAAGGCAACACACGCCTCGCGAGCAGTGGGACTTTTATTATGCCACAGTCGCCGGCGCCATTTCTGCTTTTCCAGTCATGAGTATGAGTTAACGCAGCTCTGTTTATCATATTAGATACATTTGAGCGTGTTGAAAATTGTTATGACGTTACTCTGTGCGTTCGCTTGGCGGCTGCTATGACACTTGTTGCACACTGAGTAAAGCGTTTCTGCTAAATAAAACTGGAAACCGAGGGTAACGCAGATATGACGCAATTGACAGGCGACTCCCTCACACGTCCCGGTTCCTTGGTTTAAATAGTAATTTTCTCACGATTTACAAATAGTTGGAAACATTTGGGATGTTGTAAGTACTCAACTGAACAAAATATATAACACTGGCCTAGTGGTTTTTGGATATTTTACTGAAAATGTTTTACATAGTGCACCTTTAACTATTTGCATAAACACATTTATTTACATAAATGTATTCCACAACTTACATATGCCCACAATTTACTGTATTTTTAGTTATTGAGTGCATCTTTATGATATACACTACCATTCAAAAATATGTGGCCAGGAAGATTTTTTTCATTGAAAGAAAGAAATACATACTTTTATTCAGCAAATATTAATTAAATTGATCAAAAGCAACTTTTTACGTTGTTACGAAAAAAAAAGGTGTCTAACATTGATAATTAGAAATAAAATTAGCATATTTGAATGACTTCTGAGTAATGATGCTGAAAATTCTGCTTTACAATCACAGGAATAAATTATATTTTAAAATACACTCACCTAAAGGATTATTAGGAACACCATACTAATACTGTGTTTGACCCCCTTTCGCCTTCAGAACTGCCTTAATTCTACGTGCCATTGATTCAACAAGGTGCTGAAAGCATTCTTTAGAAATGTTGGCCCATATTGATAGGATAGCATCTTGCAGTTGATGGAGATTTGTGGGATGCACATCCAGGGCACGAAGCTCCCGTTCCACCACATCCCAAAGATGCTCTATTGGGTTGAGATCTGGTGACTGTGGGGGCCATTTTAGTAAAGTGAACTCATTGTCATGTTCAAGAAACCAATTTGAAATGATTCGAGCTTTGTGACATGGTGCATTATCCTGCTGGAAGTAGCCATCAGAGGATGGGTACATGGTGGTCATAAAGGGATGGACATGGTCAGAAACAATGCTCAGCTAGGCCGTGGCATTTAAACGATGCCCAATTGGCCTAAAGTGTGCCAAGAAAACATCCCCCACACCATTACACCACCACCACCAGCCTGCACAGTGGTAACAAGGCATGATGGATCCATGTTCTCATTCTGTTTACGCCAAATTCTGACTCTACCATCTGAATGTCTCAACAGAAATCGAGACTCATCAGACCAGGCAACATTTTTCCAGTCTTCAACTGTCCAATTTTGGTGAGCTCGTGCAAATTGTAGCCTCTTTTTCCTATTTGTAGTGGAGATGAGTGGTACCCGGTGGGGTCTTCTGCTGTTGTAGCCCATCCGCCTCAAGGTTGTGCTTGTTGTGGCTTCACAAATGCTTTGTTGCATACCTCGGTTGTAACGAGTGGTTATTTCAGTCAAAGTTGCTCTTCTATCAGCTTGAATCAGTCGGCCCATTCTCCTCTGACCTCTAGCATCAACAAGGCATTTTCGCCCACAGGACTGCCGCACACTGGATGTTTTTCCCTTTTCACACCATTCTTTGTAAACCCTAGAAATGGTTGTGCGTGAAAATCCCAGTAACTGAGCAGATTGTGAAATACTCAAACCGGCCCGTCTGGCACCAACAACCATGCCACGCTCAAAATTGCTTAAATCACCTTTCTTTCCCATTCTGACATTCAGTTTGGAGTTCAGGAGATTGTCTTGACCAGGACCACACCCCTAAATGCATTGAAGCAACTGCCATGTGATTGGTTGATTAGATAATTGCATTAATGAGAAATTGAACAGGTGTTCCTAATAATCCTTTAGGTGAGTGTATATTAAAATAGAAAACAGTTATTTTAAATTGTAGTTTAACAATTGTATTTAAACAAAATATTACTGTTTTACTGTATTTTTGATTAAATAAATGCAGCTTTGGTGAGCACAAGTGTCTTCTTTTTTAAAAACAAAACAAAATAAAATACTTACTAACCACAATCTTTCATACTTTTTCATTTTACATAAGAAATCGTGGGCTGTAATTGTGATTAATTAGATTAATTAATCTGCATATAATGAAAGTAATTTGAATAATAAACACCTTTCATGCTTTATTTAATCACCCTCACATTTCATATTTTTATGCATTCATTGCAACATTTCATTATGATATTTAACGAATAATGTTGTGATATATTAATTTATTCATTCAATTTTGCCCACTGTCCAACAGAGTACCAGATGACACATGGCGAGGGATTGTAAGGTACCTCTCGTCCTCCAACTCAAGGACTTTCATCATAAAACATAAAAAAGCGACACCTCTCACAGGAACTACGGTGGCCAAGCGGCGAAAAAAGGCCAGTTAGGCGCGCTGCGGTTAAAGCACTTCTCCCTCCCTCCGCTCTTACGGCAAGTGTGCAATGAACAAGCTCTTATCTGTAAGAGCACAAACAGAGAATAGCGCAGCCACTCTCTTCTCACTAATCCTGTTACGCTGCAGCCTCTTCTCAGCCTCCGTCTCTATGGTTACCGCTGGCATTCAGTGATGCTGGTCCAGAGGCAGTATCTACAGTAATCTACACAACACAAGGTCCTCCTACAAGCATGGATAACCTAAGGCAACTCAAGGAGAGAGGAGGACGGATGGAGAATAAACAAACAGGACTTACTCATCCGTGTCTTTCTTGCTCTCTTCGATGAACGCGATAGACTCCGACCTTAGACGGTTGGTGACCTCGTAAGTCCGCAGGGTAACACCGAAAATGTCCTCGTGGTATCGATTCTCATCCTTCAATAAGAAAGAGGAGGACAGTTTGAAAAAGTACCTGGAACTTCTCAGGTGTCCTTGTACTTGATATACCTTTGCACACAAAGGACCCGTTTTTTAAAATAAATGGCCGTATAGCACCACTAACTATAGTGTAAAGTTTTGAAAAAAGTATGATCTAACCCTTAGTTTGCTGATATAGAAGCCGGCATCCTCCAGGGACATGTTCCCGTGCAGTTTAAAGATCTGCTGGACTGTTTTCAGTACGTCTCCGGCCATGGTGACGTCCCCGCAGACGTAGATGTGTCCTCCTTCTTCTCTTAGATACTTGTACACTGTTTCAGACAGCTGCTCGCGAAGCACATCCTGGACGTATTTCTGAGAAAAGAATGCGAAATTGTGACGTAGGGGACTAAATAGACATCTATGAACTAGGGGTTGCACATACTAGTCGACTTTAATGCTCTACCATGATGTTTTATGCCTGCTACTGACCTATCCTATAAGATCATTACAAATCACATGTACGACATGGATCTAATAAATCTGGGTATGACATGTATAGTAGACCGTACAATGAAGACACCTATTGAATCGTAGGCTACGACGCAAGTTAGTACAGAAGAATAAAACATCATCAGCATGTGCTAGTGGTTAACAAGTAGAGCGAGAAGAATCGCACTTTGGTTTTAATGTGCGCTGAAAAAAGAGGAGGAAGCGAAAGAGGAGAATATGGATGCGGTCGTGGCAAGGGAAAAGAGGCCAATATGGCTTGCCAATTTTGAAAATGAGGCTTCAGGCAAGTAGCTTTAAGTTTTAGTGCCATGTCGCATTGATCAATTTAAGTTGCTTTTCTATTGGCTAGTCAGTAGACGTAGGTCGTAGCAGCAAACACACTGTGAGATCATCACAGTCAATTTCTGATACCTACGGGTGACGTCACGGACACTACGTCCATATTTTCACACAGTCTATGATAGTAACGCACACAGAAACATTCAGGAGTGCAGAAACGTACTGGTAATTGTGATTTATCAATGAAGTAGCTTAAAGGGATAGTTCACCCAAAAATGAAAATCAGCCTATAATTTACTCACCCTCAAGTCATCCTAGGTGTATATGACATTCTTCTTTCAGACGAATAGAATCGGAGTTATATTAAAAAAGTCCAGGCTAATCCAAGCATTAGAATTGGATTCATTGTTGCTCTGTTTTTGAAGTCCATAAAAAGTGCCTCTGTCCGTCAAATAACGTGCTCCAGGTCTTCTGAAGCGAATCGATGTGTTTGTGTAAGAAAAATATCCATATTTAAAACTTTATCAAGTAAACTTTCGGCCGACCGCCTTCCCTGTTCAATTTATGGAAAAATTGTTGAAAGTTCCCCTGCCGATCGAAAGACTAACACGAACAGGTAGGCTCGTCATCACCTCACGTACGCATCTTGAGTTTCACTTTCAACATTCAACACTTTTTCACAAAAGGCGGTCAGCTGGAACTCTACTTGATAAAGTTTTAAATATGAATATTTTTCTTACACAAACACATCGATTCACTTCAGAAGGCCTTTATTAACACCCCAGAGCAGTGTGGAGCACGTTATTTGACGAACAGATGCACTTTTTATGGACTTCAAAAACAGAGCAACTATGAATCAAATTCTAATGCTTGGATTAGCCTGGACTTTTGTAATATAACTCCGATTTTATTCGGCTGAAAGAAGAATGTCATATACACCTTGGATGACTTGAGGGTGAGTAAATGATGGGCTAATTTTCACTTTTGGGTGAACTATCCCTTTAAAACTGAAAAGTTCTAGCATATGTTCCTTTCTATTTTTGAAGTAACTAAAAGATTCAGTAGAGAGACGTTGCACAGCTAGGATTAATTCACATATGCAATCGCGCTCTCACTAATGCATTCAAATAAATGTACTCTTACTGTGCTACTTTCTCTGTATCTGATTCAGAACCAGCAGAAATCTGTAAGAAATATAATAACCCATAGACAAAAGAACTGATAAAAATAAGCAGTTATGTAAGAGCAATAGTCTTGTGTTGCAAAGCATTCCCATCTCGTGTTTTTATTAATTATGTCATCGGCTATTAGTCTACGTCGACTTGACTTTAATCACATGATTTTGTTCAACCCCTGCTGTGAACCACATGGCATGGTACATTAAATTTTGATTTACTCCACTGTTATTTGATCAGTCAGAAAGCCATTGCTTTGCTCACTAAAAAAAAAAAGGAGTTTCTTCAAAAAGGTCATTTTCTCATTTTCACATTGATCTCTATAATTCACATGGGCAATCTAGCTAAACCCTCACTAATGCTGGAGTATTAATGGATTTGAAACATCCTCAGTGACATTTGCCAAGGCATCATATTCTAACCTTTGGTCTCCCAGGCTCTCTGGAGTATGCGGTGAAAAGCTCTTTAAACACTTCCTTGTTCTTGGCCTGGATGGTCTCTTCCTTGTAAATGTGGTCAATCTGCGACTGCCGACAACCGAAAACCAAGATCATGGGGCATGCCTTGATTCCTGGTGAAATAAAACATGCCAAAATTAAGTTTGAACTCAATGACAAATGCCAAAGTATATTAAACAAACATGATTATGTTAATGATATGCACACTATTAATTAATCCCAAAATTATAAATAAATAATTCAAATTCAAATAAATAATACAAAAAAGAATTATGAATATATTTATATTGATTATTTTTTTGGGGGGGAAATATAAAAACGATTATATATACACACAATTGCATAAATAAATAACTAAACTTTAATTTAATTTCATTCTACAAAAAATTATGGAAAGCCACTGCACCCTTCTCAGATTCACAAATATAAATGAATAAATAAATGTTCTACAACAATTAGAACACACAAATAAATGTTAAAAGTCCCACTTGAAAATGTATTAAAAATCAAATTAAATATCAATAAATATCAAATGAACAAATTATTCAAACTAAAGATGCTTTCCTTTCTTAGAACTGTCCATTTAGAAGCACAATTTAGACTTCGAAGCAATCAAAAGCCTACCCTTGTTTTCAATATCATAGAGTCTCTGCTGCCAGAAGCTTCTGAATGGAGCAATTCCAGTGCCTGGGCCAATCAGAATACACGGAACCTGGCTGTCTTTTGGCATACGGAATGTTGGAGCCCTGAAACACAAAATGCATTCCATCAGATCGTAAAAAAAACCCAACTACCCTCAGTGGACATATTTGAGAAATGTATAAATGCTTTACCCTCTGACAAAGCACGGCACTGTATCGTCTTCTTCCAAGCTGTTGAGCCAGGAGGAACACACTCCGTGGTGTACGGGACCCTCTCCATCTATCCGGAATTAAACAAATAATCCTTTAACCTGCCACCCTCTGACACTGTTCTAACGCCTGGCAATTTAGAACTGCACAGGGCTGACATGGCTTGCTTCAAATGGAGTGAAATTGCTATATTTTAACCGCCAATTACGCCATTATGCACATGATTACATGTTTACAATGCATTAAAAATGTGGAAACGAGATTAGAGCACCATTTCTCTTGTGCGCATGTTAACAAAAAAGGCTTATCAGCGAATGAGCAGTTCCAGAATTAATTTGATCTTTTAATTTTTATGTCGTCCCCATCTTTAAAATAAATGAGCAGTTATTAGATGAACAGTCTAATACCACAGACAATCAGCCCGGCTTCTCTTCTGACAATACGGATTATTCACAATTCATTAGGCACTTCAGTCAAATTGCTAATTAAGTTCATAGTCTCTTATTAAGCACCCAATTATTCATACGATACCGCTGTTGGGGAAATGTGAGTTTTCAGGCTGCATGTCATTGCAACTATTGAAAGTGAGAGGCTGTTTAGTGTGACACTCTCAGTTTGAAATGAGTGACAAAGAAGCACGGCAAACGTTTAACACTGTGAAGTGGATCGCATTGATTAAACATAACATCAGGTCCTGTTTACACATGCTCTGAACACCAGGGGCCTGTACCATGATGGTAGTTTAACATACTCGGGGTTACACGATTAGTTTCGAGTTGACAAAACCAAACCAATCTATTCAGGCTTTGTTGGTCCCATGATGCTGATCATCAGCTTTCTCTGTCAACTCAGGCTTTGATCCTGAGTTTAGTTGTGACATCAGTAGTGAACAGCCAATCACATGCTGTGGATCAGTGAAACTGAGATTAATTTCTCTCTTCTGCAGAATATTACATGATTGAAAAATATTAAGAATTTAAACACAGCAAGAAGAAAAGATCTGTCTACGAAAGAAGATAACTTAAAGAAAAATCTTACTACGTCAATGCAAGTAAAAGTTATGAAGTTAGTTTAGTTGATATATAGAGAGAATTGAACATTTAAGCTCACATGCAGTAATTTTTAAAGCTTTATTTATTGATTTTAAAGCTTATTTGTATGACCTTTATATAGGCTATTTATATTAATTTGAACAAAGTGAGTGCCTATTAATGATTGATTAACTAACATGATACATGTGTAATTGATTAAGGGTATAATAATTACATCAATTATATCTAAATCATTCAAAATTATTATTATTATAAATAAACATTATTAAAAGCCAGTCGCTTTAGTCTTTAAAAAACATTTGCTATGTAGTGACCTTAAATTTGGAGTAGAAACAGGGGGAGTGACTTTATTGCATCAGAGGTGTGTCACTTTGCTCACAGCTGATTGGTCTAATTTCAGTTTGAGATCTCTTATCCAGAACATAACCTGCCCTGGAGAAAGGTTAGCCGTGGAGCGTAAGTTACTATGGAGATGAACACTGCTAAAAGCCAAACCACTTTAATGGTACCTAAAACCCAGGATTGGCACAAACTAAGCTTAAACCGGCTTCATGGTATAGGCCCCTGGTGTTAAAGTGAATAGCTGAGATATAATACTGTTAACACCAGGCACAAACATGCATCTTAAATGTGTTTCTGGTGACCATTAGCTTTTTTTTCTGCATATTGATAAATAAAAAACACAAACTAACAAACAAAGAAATTTGAGTTTGCTAATGTGGTGCTCAGATCGGCCAAGATACCAAAATCTGCAATCTCAAGATATCTGAATATGAACTCAAACAGTTCTCATAACATTCATCCAAAATATATGGATAGAATCAAATTAGACAATAGCTGATAGAAGAGTCATGGGTAGATTTAGTGATCTGCAGGATTCATATTTAAATTAAAAAGGTTTTTAAGGCAACCCGTCAAAATAAAAGTTTGGCTATAATACTCTTGAACAGTATAATGTATGTTATACCCCTTTGCAATCCGCTGTAGTTGTTTTTTTACCTTTGGGCCGATAGGACACCACCGCCACAGTGAGGTGGATCTCTCCTGGATGGAGGTCTGGAGAGGAGCTGATGGAGTAGTACCGTGGCTGTAGGAGTGGTAGCTGGGTCAAGAGAAGGGTGGAGGGGATCTGGAGGGACGGGAATTCCTCCAGCACCTCCACTATGGTGGGGTTATTATACCACTTCCACTCCTCATACTCCTGCAAACCCTGAGGAGAGACAGAATGAAGCGCACGACATCAACATGATGCTCTCAGTAGCTCTGGTTTGGCACATGAGCGCTGGATGAGTGGCAGTGAATGGCAAACGTTCCAAAAATTCTGAAAGCCGTGAACTGACAGCAAGAAGTGAGTAAAAAAAACTGTCAACGTTGTAATTTGCATAAATGTGTTAGTCATGTGAGAGTAAAACTGAGCCAGAAAGGTCTTTTTCTGATCTCTCCTTTTAAAGAGATAGTTCTGACACCACGTACGCACCATCAAGTCTCTCCTAATCTATAGTATGTGATATTTTGAACATAAATTATTATACAATGAAAGTAGAGTTTTACTAGAAAACTCATAAGGTACCAAAAACTCTACCATTATTGCCTTATTGTGTTTGATAGCAAATAATGAATTTTAAAAACAGTGGGAGACGGAACTGAACAATTATGTTTATAAGTAAACTATTCGCAGAAACTCAATGGGAAAGACAATGCTTGTCAGCAGGGCTTGACATTAACACCCGCCAGCCCGCCAAATGCGGGTAGATTCCTGCTGGTGGCACTCCCACTAGCCACTTTGGCGGGTTAAATATAATTTCTGCCTACAGCCAAATTAAATTAGCCTAGAAATCTAGACGTACCCTAGCGGCAGCAAATCTAATTTGCAGCCAGGGTAGTCTAGCAACTCTCCGTTGGCGTGCGAGCTGGAAAAACCAAACTCTAGTCAGGCCAATCACAGCGTGTATAGAGTCGGTGGGCGGGCTTAACATAATGACGGCAGAGTTGCGTCGGTTCCGCGTGCCACTTGTAAACAAAGAAGCTGGCGAACAGCGGTCTTTCGAAGCGGCTTTGGCCACGACTCTGGAAGACTTGACGTTAAGCTTTTCTTTGAGAAAAGAACAAAGAAAAGCACTGAAGTCATTATTAAGAAAAGAAGATGTGTTCTGAGTTTTGCCGACCGGATACAGCGAAAGTTTAATCAATCAACTTCAACTAGCTCCGCTTCACCTTCTTCGCTGCTCTGGTTGGTTGTAGCGCTATCCTATTGCGTGCAGAGGGAATTTGAAAGACAACCATTTACCTGCCCCTCGGATTGAGCCCTACCAATGGTGAGTTCCCAGACCCAACATCTTGATGTGGGTCTGGCTTGTCAGGCTAAAATGAAATGCCAAGACCGTCGTATCACAAAATTACAATTCAATTACAATTCTTTATCGATTAACTTGCAGTTAGTGAAGGCGGGATAGGCGGAATCGCACTCTCTCTCTGTCTGTTGTAATTAAACTACAGATGTTAAATAAATGTATAGGCTACATATGGCTTTCCTGTAGCTCAAACAGTAGAGCGTGGCGCTAGCAACGCCAAGGTTGTGGGTTCGATTCCCAGGGAAAGCAAGAACTGACAAAATGTAAAAAGTGTACCTTGAATGCAATGTAAGTCGCTTTGGATAAAAGCGTCTGCCAAATGCATAAATGTAAATGTAAATGTACATATTAAATAAACTACTGTATCTGAATTTTTTTATTTTATTGAATATTGTTTTTGTAATTTGTTTCTTTGTTCTTTTATATAGCCTAACCAAAATATCTTATTAGCCTATGCTCATATTGCCCACCCCTTGTCCACCTGCACATACCAGATGATATACAATGTAGTCTTGATTTGGGTGGTCACTCTGCATTTGAAAGTTTGAAAGGGTTTTAAATCTTCTAAATAAAAAAAAGTCAACTTTAATCATATACAATGTAATTTCCAAACAGCAAAATTGTGGCCAGTGGCTAGTAACTTTGGAAAACCACTTGCCAGAGTGGCTGGTGAGCAAAAAAGTTAATGTCAAACCCTGCTTGTCAGTAAAAAAAAAGTATGAAACTTACATATATTTAGCAAGGATGTGTTAAATTGACAAATGTGACTAAAGACATTTAATAGAACAAACATTTTCCATTTTAAATGAATGCTGTTCTTTTAAAGCTTACTATTCATCAAAAGTACTGAAATATAAATGTATCATGGTTTCCACAAAAATAATAAGCAGCACAACGGTTTTGAACATTGATAATAATCTGAAATCAGCATATTAGAATTATTTCTGAAGGATCACGTGACACTGAGTAATGATGTTGAAAATTCAGATTTGATCACAGGAATAAATTAAATTTTTAAAATATATTAAAAAAGAAAAACTGTTATTTTAATTTCTAATAATATTTCACAATATTCAAATTTGTACTGTATTTTTAATTAAAAAAATTCAGCCATGGTGCCTTTTTTCAAAATCTTACAGACCCCAAACTAGTGTATTCCAAACAAATGATTAAAATATACATAATTGTATGCTTATTTTAATCAGGCAGAGTTGCCATCCTCATTGACGTGAACCCTTCTCCTCTGGTTCACTCCATTCCTTCATCAGAATCATTTGAACTAACTAAGCATCCATTTTTAGGAACATATCGAAAAATTGTTTCAGTGGGAAGCAATGAAAGAGAAATATTTCCATGTCTTCGTGTTGACACTGAGAGGCTTGTGTGAGAGAGCAACACAGGCATGGGAGAGGAAAAAAAGGAAGTGGGGAGGAGGGGGTTGATTTTCAGAGGTAATAAGTTATCAAACTGAGAAAATGACTGCCGATTTGAGGCGGAAAAGGCAGGGACCCATGTGGAGACGTGACGCCTTTTGTCTAATATGGAAGAGGTGTATGAAAATGGGTCTTAGATCATTACTGAGCTTTAGCACGCCTTGTATTGATGCAAATGGTATTTAGAGAGTGTGTGTGCAGGCATGCAGTGTTTTCTTACCTTGCTGAGCACCTCTAGTCTCTTTCTCTGTTTCTCATTAGTCGCTAGAGGAGCAAACTGTTGCAATAGTTGAGGGCTAGGAGTGGTTGTTATGTCCAAGAAGTATTTGAAAGCCTGATAGATGGTACAGGGCGGAATACGACTCTCATCCGTCCAGTTACTTATCACACCTGCAGAAGATGAAGAGGTTCTGATTTATTAAGAATGCAGATATAACGGATTTGTCAATTTAATCCTGATTGAGGCAGTGATTTACTCATGTTTAGAGTAGCAGATACTTCACACTAAATACTGCAATACTTTAGATTACTTAAACAGATAGTTCACCCAAAAATGAATAGAAATGCAATAAAAGTATGATGTGTGCACTATATTTTACTCATATTATAGGATTGTGCAGGATATGACAATAACTTTTCTGCTCACCAGCCACTGTGGCTAGTGGTTTTCCAAAGTCCACTCAGCATTTTCACTGGCCACAATTTTGATGTCGCTACCATGGGGGAAAACTGCCATATAGATACTTTTAAAGGGGTGGTTGATTATGATTTCACTTTTTTAACTTTAGTTAGTGTGTAATGTTGCTGTTTGAGCATAAACATCATCTGCAAAGTTACAACGCTCAAAGTTCTAAGCAAAGGAAGATATTTTCTTAGAGAAATAGCTTTTTAAGGACTACAACAAATGGCTGGTAGGGACTACAACGAGTTTATTCACAGGTTAGTGACATCACCAACCCTAAAATGTACACAAACCCTGCCCCAGGAAACACACAAAACAAAGGGGGTGAGCCCATTTTGAGAAGAGGAAGAGTTGTTGTAGTAGAGCACATGTGGGAGTCTGCTAAAGCTGTCGCATCAGTCTTTTCACATTTATTGCAATACGGTACGTAACACAAATGCAATTGCATGTCATAAAATCAAGATGACAACATAAGTTATAACCGCAATTAAACTAAACTATACCTGTTCTATCTTCACGCAGCATATATTCTCTGAAGGCTTCTTACAACAGTTCAGTACAACAGTGATTTATAGATTACAGAATATGCTAATCGATGGCTTGAAGATAGTTAACTCCACATCAGCTACATAAATTATAACCATTACAACTAATTCAGAAACTTCCTGTTGCATTCTACATGTTGTCCCTTCTTTGTGCGTCTCTTCATTATTGTCCTATATTAACATAAAAGGCTGAACATTTTCTGACATTTTCAGTTTATGTCTGTGTGAGGTAATAGGAGCTGCTAACATGAGCTCTTGAAGCTCCACCCTCTGCTGGAAAGGGGGCCAGGAGCAGCAGCTCATTTGCATTTAAAATAACACACAAAAACTGCGTATTTAGGTTCACCCTCAAAAAATTACATTTTTAACATGCTATAAAAATGATCTGTGGGGTATTTTGAGCTATAACTTCACATACACACTCTAGGGACATCAGAGACTTATTTTACATTGTGTAAAAAAATGCCTTATAGGACCCCTTTAATAGTATCTCCTAATTTGGAAGCAGCTATATTAGGCTGCTGTCACTTTAAGAACTGATGCACGGATCCATTATACTGTTACACATGCTTTTTCTTTCTCAACTGTTCTCTTATAACATAACTGACTGTTTTTCTACATGAATACTCGCCGAGACGACATTATTTTGTGTGTATTGGACTGTTTAAGTGTGATAAGCAGCAAATAAGAA
This sequence comes from Gobio gobio, assembly GCF_949357685.1. Classification (NCBI taxonomy): domain Eukaryota; kingdom Metazoa; phylum Chordata; class Actinopteri; order Cypriniformes; family Gobionidae; genus Gobio; species Gobio gobio. The sequence goes on along the minus strand of NC_137100.1, from coordinate 57,887,283 downwards.
ATTAGCATTGAGAGGCGGCTTTATGTGCGCGTACTTTCGGTGTGTAAGCACAAAATCTGCGTGAATGAGTAAAATTATGCGCAATACGCGCAATCCCACGCCGAAATTCAAGCCCTGTAACACCAACAATATTCATCCGGAGCAAATGAAACGAGCGAGGTGTCAAATTGGTGTCAAATTGCTGTCGGAGAGTAGCCTGGTCTTACCAGACTCTCGTACATTTCATTTGTTGAAGTTTAACACTATTGGATCTGCCCAGAGCCACTCTGGATCTGCCATAACCAATCGCTAACGTTTGGTCCTGACGTATGTCATGCGCCGTTCGCCTCAGTTTCTCAAATGGAAATCCGTAAAAATAACCTCAGTGATAAAACCTAAAACTTGTGCATTCGGATTGTGATTTACGTACGTAGGAGGGCAGAGCCAGGGTAGTCAGAGATGAGAGAGCTTGAAAGCGCTGTGGGTATCATGTATCTATTCTGCAGAAAATGAGTATTGGAAGCTTTTCAGATATTTCAGTATTGATATGTATCGAAAAATCGATATTTTTGACACTACATTGAGCATAGTTTATTATTTCAGATGCCTTTTTAAAAAACTACAATTTAAAAAATGTATATATATTATATACAATTCAAGCCGCCAAAGTGGCTAGTAAAAGTGACTGCATTACACGCCACAGCTAAAATCCACCTGCATTTGGCGGGTTGGTGGGTGTTAATGTCAAGTCTTGGGTCTGTGTGAGGAAAACACTCAAATTTAAGTCGTTATTCGCTGAAAATCTCACCGCCTTCTTTGGTTTCACTGATGTCTAACTTGATGTGACATTCAGATATTGACAAATGCAAATGAGATTTGTTATGGTTGAGGGGAAGATTTAAGTAAACAATGACTTAAATTTGAGCTTTGTTCCCCTACACATTAAACTATGATATGCCTTCAGAGGACTTGGAACAATAGCATACAGGTAATTTGGATTTCTTTCATGGTGCTTTTTTATATTTTTTTGAGGCCCTAGACTGTATTCCATAGAAGAAAGTAAGTTGTATGGGGTTAGAAGGACATGTGGATGAGTAAATGATGACAGAGATTTCATTTTTGAGTGAACTGTACCCTGATAATGTGCCCAAGGCACCTACTTTTGTTAAAATACCTCTTTTTTGCACAATAATGCAGGCTTCAATGAGACCACATCTGTAATGATTGTCAGATCAAGGGGAAAGAGTTGAAGCAACCACATATTCCCTCTGTAAAGGTCACTGACCAGTCTTCAGTCATCCTGACATATTTCTCAACAAGGAAGGGTGAGAAATCGCACTTGAGCTAACCTTTTTAAAGGCTGGGACACACCAAGCCGGGCAGTGTCAGACCGTTTTTGAGCACCGGCTTAGTTTCTTTGGTGTGTTCCACACGGTTGGTTCTCTAGTCGGACACTGTCTGGGTTTTTTGGGCAGATTCAGCATGTTTAATCAGCGCCGGGCCGTCGGTGAGAAGAGAGAACTCTGATTGGCTGTTCAGCTTAGCGAACGAGTCAGTGCACAAGGGTAAAAGCGAAAGTGATGAAAGCGAGCAAAGAAGTCAAGACGGTACACACAGAGAAAAAGAATGTTAAAATTGTACCTTTAGGGGTACAATAGCTTGTCACTGAGGCAGTACCCTTACAAGGACATCTTTGTACCTTTTTTACACCTAAAATGTGCATATTAGTACCCGAGAGTACAAATACGTACCTTAAGGTACTACTATGAATCCTTTGTGAAGTAAAAAAGGTACAAATATGCCCTTTAAAGGGTACTGCCCCAGTGACAAGCTGTTGTACCCCCTAAAGGTACAATGTTGACACCTTTTTTCTCTGTGTGTACAGACAGAAGGCTGTCATAATTTTACATCATGGTTACCGGAGCATTCGAATGCGCAAATATTTTTATAATAACATGAGATGACTGGAATGAATATCTGCAGTCCTAGCTTTGGTGTTCCTTTTTGAATGACGAAAATAGACTATTGATACCTGCTAATATAGACATATTTGTTTACACGCAGACGCAGAACGCACATGCTAGCTGACATTGGCCTTTAGTCCTTTTGGTGTGTTCAAGCACAGCTTTTTGGCGCAGCCAACTAGGCGACAACACAGTCAGCTTTCATCGCTACTAGTTCTTTGACGTTGGCTTGGTGTGTCCTGGGCTTAAAAGACACTGATAAGTAGGTCCAATATGATAGATCAGTACCACCAAACATGTATGTAGTCTCTCTTTAACACATTAAATAAATATCAAAAAAGGGCATCCTTCAGAGCTACCTGTAAAAACAATTGCCATGTTATTGTGACTTAAATATTCAGAGAGATATTTTTGAAAAAAGACCTTTGCTCTGTTCATGTCTGTACTTCAAAGCCCTATTAGTGACAGTATGAAGATGAAAAGCAAATAATTTCAATGCAAGACAACTGTAAAAAAATAATATTTTTTTCCCACGCACAAGGCAAGATAAATAACCTTATATGATGAGGAAAAACTTCAACAAAAGAGAACAAACGGAATGAAACGGCTCAAATGGGGAAATGGGACAGCGCCTCTAGCACAAGAGTTGAAACTCTGATAGATATGTGATTGAAAGCACATCATTTGGCATCAAAAATGTTTTTGATTCAGTCAGATTTGCAAGGGAATCAAACAATAGCATGTCAGCGTCAAAATCTTTCCTAGCAGATGAAGTTTTGATCTTAAAATTGTCTGTTTAATCGAAATATCTCTGTCAAAGATTATAATAAATCAAAGCAAACAAATCCTGCATTCATTCTTTAACATTATATGTGACCCGTGCTGGCAAAACGAGTCGAAATTAGTACAATTTTCAAAAAATGAGTTATTGTCATTTTCACATTCTATATTAAAAAATTATCTCCTTTCAAAATGATGCATGATTAGATTGAATCTGACAAAAAAAATTACTGAGCTACACCAGTTTGAAGTTGATAGAGTCAGCAAAGTCCATTTTGAGAAAAATCGAGTTTCAAGGTTCCAAAACAAAATCACCCGGCAACCATTCCTTAAAATCCCTGGTAATAACACCAAATTTGGGACACATCAAGTCGAACCCAAATGTTTTTTTTTTCCTATGATAGCACAATTGTTTGATTAACATTAATGAAACAGACAGGCAGCATATATATATAAAGATCTACTGTAACGCATAGATCTAAAATAATGTAACACATCAGATGTTTTTTCCCAACAGTTTACTAAACGTTAACATAAGGCATAACAGATAATGTGTGTGTGAATACTCGCCAAGACATATATTTTGAAATACTGTAATTCTGTGTATATCCGGATTGCGTGCTGTCTGAGGCGTCTTTGTGCGCACACATCTGTCAGTCAGCGTGAGTAAGATAATTTTCATGGACAAAGGAAAGGTACTCCTTTCCAAAATCATACAAATAAAGATACTTTTAGATGTTTCATTGTTATTTGCAGCATTGGGATTGCTAGATGAGGGCTTAATGAACTAATTTTTGTGAAAACCTCAAAATTGAAAATGGAAATTATCGCGTGCGTATTCCGACTCCTTTTGCCAGCACAGGTCACATGCAGAGAGAGATGAAGTTGTCATTTGGTATTTGAAGGGTAACTCAATCCCTGATCAGAGCCTAACTCCACCCACTGGCAATATTTGAAAAATGCTGGAACAGAGGGGACGAACCTAGGGCGGGGCTGAGCGGGGGGCGTGCACATGAGACCCGCAATGACGGATTGATTAGGGTGTGGTGAGCTCGTGCCAGGAGCGTGGGTAGTGAGCCGTTGGAAGAGCCAACATACGTCACGATTGCAAACAAAGTCCAAAAAGAAAAGGGCTTTTTTACATCATATATTGTAGAATTAAAACATTTTATACCCAAATGTCAAAACATTTACTCGAATCAATGAACTAATAACCCCCAGTCTTGCAGATCATTAACTAAAAAAAAGTTGTTTTAGGGTTTAGTTACCCTTTAAATGATGTTTTACGATTGATTAATAATTCGGGTCACACTTTAGATTTGGGCCCAATTAGGGTTAGATTAGGGTCCTAACAATTAACTATGACTTCTGCCTCAATAAACTCCTAATTACTGCTTATTAATAGTTAGTAAGGTGGTTGTTAAGTTTAGGTATTGGGTAGAATTAAAGGAAGTTGAATATGGTTGTGGCAAGCAGGACGAGGCAGAGGGACCGTGAGAACCGGTCTCACGGTCCCTCTGCCTCGTCCTGCTTGCCGCAATGGTCATGCAGAATAAGGCATTAATATGTGCTTTATAAGTACTAATAAACAGATGATATCCTAGTAATACTGTATGCATGCTCATAAGCAACTACAACCCCAAATCAGAAAAAGTTGGGACAGTATGGAAAACGCAAATAAATAAAAAAAGAAGTGATTTCTAATATTTACTTTGACTTGTATTTCATTGCAGACAATATGAACACAAAATATTTCATGTTTTGTCTGGTCAATTTCATGTCATTTGTAAATATGCATCCTTTCCTGTCATTCAGACCTGCAACACATTTCAAAAAAAGTTGGGACAGTAAAGCATTTACCACTTTGTAATGTTGCCATTCCTTTTCACAACACTTAAAAGACGTTTAGGGACTGAAGACACCAAGTGATGAAGTGTTTCAGGTGTAATTTTTTCCCATTCTTCCTGCAAACAAGTCTTAAGGTGGGCAACAGTACGGGGTCTTCGTTGTCGCATTTTGTGCTTCAAAATGCGCCACACATTCTCTATTGGAGACAGGTCGGGACTGCAGGCTGGCCAGTCAAGTACCCGTACCCTCTTCCTCCACAGCCAGGACTTTGTAACGTGTGCAGAATGTGGTTTTGCATTGTTTTGTTGAAATATGCATGGACGTCCCTGGAAAAGATGTCTTCTTGAAGGCAGCATATTATGCTCCAAAATCTCTATGTACTTTTCAGCATTAATGGTGCCTTCCCAGAAGAGCAAGTTACCTTTGCCAAGGGCACTGACACAACCCCATACCATGACAGACCCTGGCTTTTGGACTTGTTGCTGGTAACAGTCTGGATGATCCTTTTCTTCTTTGGTCCGGAGCACACGGCGTCCATTCCTCCCAAAAAAAACCTCAAATACTGATTCATCTGACCACAGTATACGTTTCCACTGTGTGATGTTCCTTCCCAGATGCCTCAGAGCCCAGAGAAGTCGACGGCGCTTCTGGACACTGTTAACATAGGGCTTCCTTTTGGCACAGTACAGTTTTAACTGGCATTTGTGGATGTAACTATGTATTGTGGTACTTGACAAAGGTTTGCCAAAGTAGTCCTGAGCCCATGTGGTGATATCGCTTATAGATGAATGACGATTCTTGATGCAGTGCCGCCTGAGGGATCGGAGACCACGGTTGTTCAGCTTAGGCTTGCGCCCTTGTCCTTTATGCACTGAAATTCCTCCAGATTCCTTGAATCTTTTAATTATGTTATGCACTGTTGAATGTGAAATATCCAAATCTCTTCCTATCTTTCTTTGAGGAACATTGTTTTTAAACATTTCAATAATTTTCTCACGTATTTGTTGGCAAACTGGCGATCCTCTGCCCATCTTTGCTCCTAAAGGATTAGACCTTTCTTGGATGCTGCTTTTGTACCAAATCATAATTACAATCACCTGTTGACATCACCTGTTTCAAATCACATCATTATTTAACCATTTTACCTCATTACTAGCCCTAAATTGCTCCTGTCCCAACTTTTTTTGAAATGTGTTGCAGGTCTGAATGACAGGAAAGGATGCATATTTACAAATGACATGAAGTTGACCAGACAAAACATGAAATATTTTGTGTTCATATTGTCTGCAATGAAATACAAGTCAAAGTAAATTTAGAAATCACTTCTTTTTTTTTTTTTTGCGTTTTCCATACTGTCCATACTTTACATGCACACTGCACTGATAACAATCAAGTATAAGCAAGGGGATAAGCAAGAGAATTGATTTACATGAGATTAAAATTTTGTGACTTTATTGTTGCATGCGAACATTGTAATAAGCTGTCATAATGCCAGTAAAGTTAAAGGGTTAGTTCACCCAAAAATGAAAATTCTGTCATTAATTACTCACCCTCATGTCGTTCGAGACCCGTAAGACCTCCGTTCATATTCGGAACACAAATGAAGATATTTTTGTTGAAAGCTGATGGCTGAGAAAGGCCTCCATTGGCATTCAGTACACTTATACTCCCAAGACCGATAAAAGGCACTTAAAACATCGTTACAAAGTCCATCTCACCACAGTGACTCTACAATAATCTTACGATGCGACAACAATAGTTTTTGTGCGCAAAAAAAATCTAAATAACACCTTTTTCCAACTTGTTACTGCCTTCCGTGTGTGCCTCCACGACGCATGCGCGAGAATATGACGCAGATCCGGCGTTCGGACAGATGACACAGAAGCGATTTGTTAACAATCAGAGGAAGACGCGCGTGTCTAAGCTGTTGGATTCTACATTGATCGTGCTTTAGGTCTCGGCGTAGTGCTCAAAATGGGGCTTAAGTGTGCATTTGATGGATTCCCAAACCCCGGCGCCACGTCATATTCTCGCGCATGCGTCGTGGAGGCACACGCGGAAGGCAATAACAAGCTGGATAAAGGTGTTATTTTGATTTTTTTTTGCGCACAAAAACTATTGTCGTCGCATCGTAAGATTATTGTAGAGTCACTGTGGTGAGATGGACTTTGTAACGATGTTTTAAGTGCCTTTTATCGGTCTTGGGAGTATAAGTGTACTGAATGCCAATGGAGGCCTATCTGAAGCCTTTCTCAGCCATCAGCTTTCAACAAAAATATCTTCATTTGTGTTCCGAATATGAACGGAGGTCTTACGGGTGTCGAACGACATAAGGGTGAGTAATTAATGACAGAATTTTCATTTTTGGGTGAACTAACCCTTTAAGGAAAAAACACTTTTTATCATTTACATGCTTGCACATTTTACATATTGTCAGGTTAAGCATAATGAGTTTGTGTATGCTAATCTACTCAAGGATGTCAGCTCATACATTTCCAGTAGTAAATTGAATAATTTATAAACCCTCAGAAGATACAACTGGTATCCTGATGGATATCAGTTGTAAGTGTTTTGAAAGTGACATGAGTGAAAGCTAGCTCACTTTCCAGTAAATGTGACATGATCAGCACTATGGACCAGGTTACCCTGATCCTTGGCTCATCATGAACACCAGAACACCTGATGAACACTGTTCGGCAGACAATGGCATATTGAGAAAGACTTTTCTCTGTGTTCACAGGGAAGAAAATCAAATAATGTTTGTATGATGGGGGGGGGGGGGGGGTGGATGGGGGGGCTGGCTGGCAGACATATATGGACAAAGTACTAGAAACATTGCACCTCTCTTCTCATTATGTTTGTTCGTCAAAAGTGATATGTCATTTCAGATTATTTTTTATATAGATTCTGTCATTTTCCATAAGACATAAGACAGTTGCTTTTCGTTTGTTGACATTTGCAAGAAATGACCAAACCGATGCTACTTCAAATTTTGAATTAGTTTGAGATATTTGCATATTTTTATTATGACAAGAAAAACATATTTGTATTTCATAGTTACCCAATGCTGTGTTTCTTTCCACTAAGAACTCCACTTTCACAATTTGATTGACAGGAGGAGCATCTACCAGTTTCTCGATAAGAGTTGTAACTTGATCTTCGTTGTTGCCGGGGTAAACGCCTAAATGGTCACCAGGCAAGTATTTCAGGCTCTCGTGGTTGTTGGCATCAAGACGCACAAATATAGTCGATCGGCTGATAGACAGGAAGTGAGAAAACATTGTAATACGAAGCAGTTGCAGTCATCTTTAAAGAGATTAAAAAAGATATATTCATACACAAGAGCAATTCGCTAAGCTGTGCTCCCTTGGGTACTTTTGCCAGAATAGGCATGGCAAAGCAGTTTATCTCCCATTTTTCTTAAAATAAATTGTTAAATTGTGCAGTAACATGATAAAGACTCAAGGCTTTCAAGTAAATATGAGGAAAGCTCAAGGCCTAGAAGGAAATGTGTTTTTTCTTATTGATTTTCTTAACTTTTCAGGGTTTAATAAACAATTGCAACAATATGGTGATATCATATTATTATTATTTTAAAAACTCAGAGTAAACCTATCCAAACACACCAATCCTCCATAGATTTACATTAGAAAAGAGTAAAAGCTTGGCAGTTGGCAACAATTGCTGATTTAAGGCAAGACTCAGTCAAGGGTAATGTGAAAGACTTTCATGATAAAAAATTCGAAATTGGACAGAATATTAGCAAAAACTTACTTCGATCTGGCACTTTGTAGGTTCTGTCTCAGCAGAAATTTGGCCCCGTAAACTTTCTTCTTATGGATGCTGTAAAGCGCTGAGAGTGGATTTAAAAACCAATCAACAGTTAAAAAAGTGCTGCGTGAAATTAGACTATACAAAAAAAAATCTAAAGGCAATTTAGCGGCCCTACAACTTGATTTGCTATAAAACTCATGATGGAGCCGAGCCGCCCATTTCAAGATCATTTTGAGGATTGTAAAAAAATAAAATAGAAAGTCTGTGACATAGAAAATCAGATCTGGAAGCCCTAAATGCATTGTTTACACTTTCAGCAATTGAATAAAGAAGTGTTTACAATCCTCTGGGTAATGCTGACACGGCGCTGAGACAATCCGTGTCAAGCTAATGAGCCACTGAAATGGCAGTTCCTTCAAGAGTCAGTTGGCATGCGTCATAAATTTTGAGGCAAATAAAAAAGCTTCTCCATTCACAGGGGAAGACTTTAAATATCTTTTAATTTGATACAAGCTTATTGGCTTTCTGAAATGAGTCATTCCTTAATAAATGGTAAGCACTAGAGCAGCAACGTACCTTGCGTTAGTGTCGGTGCCTCCGCCGTGTATGTCATCCGGAACTTGCTTTTCTTCCAGCTGCGATCGTTACTAATCAAGGAATCGTTCGCTTTCTCGATATTAACATCGTCGCCGACACAGAAAACGTCACATGCAGCCTGGGATAAAAAGGATCAAAAATTAATTTACTGCTTATATTATTATTAATAGTTAGTAAGGTCATTTAGGTATTGGGTAGGATTAAGGGATGTAGAATAAGGTCATGCAGAATAAGGCATTGATATGCTTTATGAGTACTAATAAACAGCCAATATCCTAGTAATATGCATGCTAATTAGCAACTGGATAATATTGAGAATTGGACCCAACTAATTCTTGACATTTTGATGTATCATGAGCTAAACCATCTGTACAAGTGCAGTGCAAGATTGTAAGGCTTAACAATGTCTAAATAATAATTAAAACAATTATTTAAAAAATCTAAATGAAGTAAAATTTGTTTTTTTATTGAACCCTGTAAAGCCTGATATATGAAACAAGTAAAAAAAAAACTTTAAAAGGGATAGTTCACCCAAAAATAAAAGATTAGCCCATGATTTACTCACCCTCAAGCCATCCTAGGTGCATATGACAATCTTCTTTCAGACGAAAACAATCTGAGTTATATTTAAAAATGCCCTGGCTCTTCCAAGCTTTATAATGGCAGTGAATGGGAGCCCAAAATTTGAAGACCAAAAAAGTGCATCCATCCATTATAAAAGTAATCCATATGGCTTCAGGGGGTAAATAAAGGCCTTCTGAAGCAAATCGATGGGTTTTTGTAAGAACAAGCCGTATTGAATACTTTTATAATGGATGGATGCACTTTTTTGAGCTTCAAATTTTGGGCTGCCATTCACTACCATTATAATGCTGGGACTGGCCGGGAAATTTTTTAATACAACTCCGATTGTATTCGTCTGAAAGAAGAATGTCTTATACACCTAGGATGGCTTGAGGGTGAATAAATCATGGGATCATATTTGGGTGAACTATCCCTTTAAATGGAATGCATATGTGAGTTTTTTTTTTATTTTAGGCGTATCATATTTGATGCATCATTTTATTTATGGTTCATATAGTATGATATAGGAGAATATGCACAATTTTACTCAGACTCAGCAAAAATATTCAATTTAGTGCAGTTGCAGATATTTATACAGCCAAAAGGTAGGATGAATACATTATAGTTTATACTAATAGGCCCTTTACTTGCTAAAAAAAAGTAAATTCTAATCTATCAATCAGACGGCAGAAGGTATGCAAGTAGATTTTATACAACAGCTGAACATGTTGATAATTTAGAGGCCTTAGAAATTTGCGTATATAAAATATGATACAGTAGCTTTTATATGCTACAGAATCAACATATTGTCTCTTTAAAAGAATACCTGATCCCAAATCTTGCCATTATTTACTTCCGAATAAAGAATCAGTGATTGTTAAGCTTCCAAAAAACACCATTAGCTATACTACTTGTGTGAGGAACAACCCAAATAATTATTTAATGCAAAACTTTTTAAGTAAAAACTGCGAATGTATCACTTCAGTGTAGTTAATTTTTTTGTCAATAGCATTGAATAAAACAAAACAATACATGCAAAGTAGTGACAGCAGCCCATTGCTTGCTTAGGGCAGTACCTTAAAGACCTTCTTGGCCCATGTTCTGAAGGATTCCTCCTGGCCGCAGAGTTCGTCTCCCTCTCCCATGCGCATAATTCGCTCCCCACCAAGCTCTTCGAACAGCGTGTCCACTGCGTGGGCAAACGCACAGAAGTGTGGGTATGCCCGAGAGCCAAGGCCAAACACAGAGAATCTACATGGGAGAAACGGAGTGTTGAAAACACTTGAAGCACATGAACACAAACAAAACAAACACACACACACACAAGGATACCGTATATACAAAACAAAGTGTATTATAAGAGTGGGATGGTTGTGGACATCAGGCCAAAGGCTATGAGCTTTGATCCTGAAACTATGAAAACAGGATGAAATTCAAGGCCAGAGAGGATGTTACGCAAGCATGTGCACACATACATTTGAAAAGTGTGACATTTCTTTTGATTGCTTTAGGATGGAATTTCTTTTCTGTTCTCTTTTCTTATACTCTTTGTATTTTAGTTTTGAAGAAGTAAATGAAGTTACATTTAGTGACAGGCATCAGAAAGAACGCATACACGTACATAAAGACAAATAGGACAAAAAAACAAGTCCAAGTCACAGCAAAATTGGAAATTGATATTTTTTTATGCGTTAGATAAATATGCCACAATGCAAAAACTTAAAAATAATAAATATATATTTCACATTAAAAAGCACAATTAAAGATATTTCCCAAGATAAAAATACAAAAGAAACTAGGAAAATATGTAAAAAATATTTTGCATAAAGATTTTAATTTTATGAAATGTTAGGACCATTAAGAGTTTTTGCTCTGCAACATTTTCCCTTAATCACATAATAATTTGTGTAAATTATTTTTTTCCCCCTTTGAAATGAGTTATCAATTAAAGAATAAAAGTACAATGACAATTCACATGATCAATAAATACTTCTATACTATTTCATAGAATATTTCATAAAATTTTCATAAAAATAGTAATGAAAATTAGTAATGTAATAGTAATGTCAGTAATGAGAATCGGGGGGAATAGTGCTTAATTGAGGTGGAATAATCCAGACATGTGCTTAAAAGAAAAGCTTTGTTTCACAGACAAGGCCTAAACGTATTCCTAGACTAAAAATGCATGTTTGAGCATATCTTAAAATATGTCTGTGCCATTGTTTTGTCCCAAGATGGACACCAGTAATGTTTTTTTTTTTCTAAGGCACGCTTATAAAAGCTACTTAATTTAACTAAGGCCTAATCCTGGCTTAATCTAAGACCTGTCTGTCTTAATGTTTTAAAGTATACACATCAAATCTACACCAAGGCACATACAAACAGGCACTTCAGTACCTGACATTAGCAAGTGGTCCAGTGCTCTCAAAGTTGGCTTTGATTTCAGGTTCGTCGCTGGAGGATTTGCGGGTATCAGAATATGAAGAAACGCTGTTAAAACGCACTTTGTACGTCCTGAGAGAGAGAGAGAGAGAGAGAGAAAGAGAGAGAGATTTCTTTGTGCATTTATGTGAATGGTTGGAGTGTATAGAGAAGAAATGCATGTTATGCGTTAATGTGTATGTCTGATGCGTATATGTTAGACTTTGTGTAGGTGTGTGAATTGAAACACCGGAAAAAATTAATTATGGGAAAGCAGATGGGTGGGAGGATGAGAAGAAAATCACTCGCTTGCGTCTCCACTTGTGCACACACGCACGCACGCACACACACACACACACACACTCACTTTCTGTCCTCTTTGCTAGTGGTGGGATGTCTCATCTCCATCAGTGTTGCACCAAATTTCTGTAGCGTGGAAAAGGGGAGAAAGAGAAACAGGAGAGAAGTTACTGGCCCTTCCCACGCATGTTCACAATCACAAATTCAACCAGGACCTGCCAGCATAATGCAGGTTCTCCATTGTACAGTATACGTGTGAAGTCCTTTATCATCAAGATGAGCACATTCTGTTGTGTTGTGAAGTGTTGACAATTTGATTCAAAGCAGAACAAAATGATTGATGTGCTCAGCGAAACACTAGCGCAATAAAGCAAACTTGTACTTTAATAACTCACCTCTCCATTTTCAGGAGGGTCCCCATTGCCGAACGTGCTTGTCACCACTAACACAAGAGTCTCGTGCTCCAAGTCGACTGTGTCATAATCATCCATGGACGTCACCTGCAGGATCATAAACATCACACAACTCACTTTTGATATCATGACCTAAGTAAACATCATCCACCTAAATAGTTGTATTAGTATTATTGTTGTGTTTTATGCCACTTTCATTATAGACATAAGAGAGAGGAGAGAAGAAGTTAAAGTGACACTTTACAATAAGGGTCCCACTGGTTAACATTTTTTAACTACATTAGTTAACATGAGCTAACATTTAAAAGAACTGAGAAATCAAATTTTCCTTGAGCTTTTGACATATAAGAGGTCGTCATACTATAAGAATATCCTGTACGTTTCAGAACTGAAAACTTTCTTGTTAGTCCAAAAACAGCTTTTATTGTAACCAAGCCCAGCGAACAACTCATTGTGGAGTGTGCCTGTCTATGGCGATAGGTGAAAGACCGCCTCTGCAGAAGATTATCAACACCAACTTTGGCCCCGCCCACTAGCGTGTTAGTGAGATGACGAGGTGAGAAGAGGATCACTCATTGGACTAAAGATAACATTACCTTCCAAAGGATCCTAATGCTAGGAATGCGGTTATTTATTTTCAACACTGTGAATGTCTCAGTTTCGAAAAAATACATTTCACAGTGGATTCTTTGGTGAATCAGCAATCGCAATTTCAATGCAAACAGACTTTTACGATATGGATTCGACAGTAATGCCACAACATGTAAGTAACCATGTTAATTCTAATGCCTGATCTGTGACCAGTGATTTCTGATGTGTAAGGATTCATGTACAGTCAGATGTTCTTTGTCTATGTGTCAGTAAATCAAACCAGTGACTAAACGGTCAACGTCACATTGTTTCTCTTAGTAGGATGAAATTAAACCGTTATTCAAACTGTGTTTAAATTATATATAGAAAGTGATCAAAGAACACTCCCTTTTACAATCACTGGAGCTGTCAATCAAACAGCACGAGTTTATCAGTGACTGAGTTCTGGACTCTCGCCAAAACTCCCCTTATAACAAAGTCCCTTTAATCTATAGTATTTAGTTATAATCAACGAATCTCTTATTTGTGTTGTGTTTGCACTGTTAGTTATGATGAAAGTATTCGTGAGAGTACAGAAATCAATTTGCAATGACGAGATCACTGCGCTCAACATGTCTGTGATTGGCTTATCCTCATCACTGCAACCTTTCATTCCAAGATCTAAATATAATGCCATAGACCTAAATATAATGCTATAATCAAAACTTTCTATTATTAGTTAACCTTGAGAGCTGTAATTAGCCTGATGTTGTCATACTCAGATTCTAGTCAGAATATGAGTCTGATACTGCTCCATTGGGCTGTGATTATGGGGTGTGTTTCAACCGAACCAGGAAAGAAAATGCCAAAATGTCAATTCGATAAACCTACAACCAATCTGATCTGATCTGTTGTAAAAAAGAATTTAAGGATACACGGAGTACTTACCAACACGATCATCATTTTTGAAAGAAATAGTAAAGGTGAATGCATATACGAAAAAGTTCTCCATTTAGGATTAGAACGAATTCAACCCAAGCGCTCTTTGGTGACGTGAATTATTAAGTTACTGTTGATCATCTGTCCATCATCGTATAAAGCCCGCCCTGACAATTTGATTGGTCCGAACAGCTCTGGTTCGAACATAGTTGCTCCACAACGGATCAAGTCCAGACCGAACTTCCCTGCCTCAAATGTTGTGGGCGGGACTAATTTTGGCTGGCATCCAGGCTAAGCTGTAATAGTAAAAACGTACTAAAAGTTTTCGAGAGAGTTCCACATATAATACTATCCATTTCATATGCATAGATGTCAGCCAATCACAGCAGTGAGTGTTTACACTGTCTCACAGCAGACACGCCCCTTCAACAGAGCATTCAAATCAGAGGGTAGGAAAAATGCCTTTTATTTCTATATTATGACAATTTTTTGATGTAAAAATCATACTAACGTTAAAAGTGCATCCCAGGAAACATTATAAAACAATGCAGTTCATGACCCCTTTAAAAAGTGCTACTGAAATTACACTGGGGTTGTCAGGGTTGTCAGCAAGCATGTAATCTAGTTACTAGTACTGTTTGCGAGAATATACATAATGCTTCCTCCACTACACATGATCATTTTGATGTGATTGGTTTTTCTGTCTCATTTGTAAGCCAGGAGCAAAAGTTTGGCTATTAGATCAGCGTTGGGAGAGATTTTAGGCAATGTTCTCGAGTGTGAAAAATCACACAATGTGCATCAAGAATGGGAGGCACGTTATCTCTTGATCCTGACGTACCGCCAAAAGGGGTGTAGCGGTAATGAACAGTTCGTACGGACCCTAACGAGCAGCAAATGCGCCATGATACAATTAACAGAAAAGACGCATCAGTGCGTGTGGCAGGGCAAACGCCTTCAGGACATGCAGAATGCGAGAGAAGCGCTATGTCTGCGTCATCTGCATGTAAATCACGTAATAACAAGCGCACATGAACAAGATTGATTATTCTGCTAGATTATAAAAATAACTTTGCATTTAAATGCTATCCCAAGGCTAAATACTTGGTCTCGATACACTGGTTTCAGATGTCACATAGCTTGGAGTGTAACGTGATCTTATCTTTACCTACAGATCAATGCCTGGATGCATTGATTCTTGGCATTTTATGGCACAGGAGCAAAAGAAATTGGGTCAAAAGACATTTGCGCAAGCTCTCGCACAGCAAGCTTCGGTGTGAAAATAGCTTTCTCACTCTGCAATCTGTAGCTTTGAATTGGAAGAGGGAATCTAAGGGGATATGCGGATATACATGTCTTGTGTCAGTATTCTTTGTCATTTTCTTTACATCAATGTTTACGTGCAAATCCACTGGAGGCATTGATCTGGGATGAATGGCAAGGGTTTTAAGAATCACGCACGGATGTCAATCCATTATGTGTGGTTCAATAAGCCCGTCATTCTTACCTTGGCATCAAATGCGTGCTTGAAAATCTCACAGAGGGTTTTTGCATAGTCCTGCGATTTCCCAGTTTCTGTGGCGAACAAGATGGTGGCTTTGACTCTCTTGGCCATGGCCTGTCCCATGAGTTTGGCAGAGAATTTCACAGCCCTGCAAGTCACACACAAACATGTCAGACGCAGATATGTCAATATCAGTATGCCATTACTTCATATTTGGCTTTATGCAATACAGAGCAGCAATTCAAAACAGCTTCACAGTAGTAAACAAGAAAATAAAAATATCAATGATGCCACACTTTAGATTAGGGTCAAATTCTCACTATTAACTAGTGAGACTTTTGCCTCAATAAACTCCTAATTAATATTTAGTAAAGTAGTTTGCATATTGGGTCAGATTAAGGGATGTAGGGCTGCACAACATATCGAAATTATTGAAATACCGCAAATGTACATATCGTGATATGCATATCGCAACGGCACGCAATATCTGAATGATTTTAATAGGCTACTTCAACATTGTGAAAAGTGTACGTTTTAGGTCGACGCATATAGCAGAGAATAGACTGGGCACACGACTTATGTGACTTATGTGTACTTATGTGACTTGCTTGACGTTAAAGAGTTATGAAACGCAATAACAATAACTCCTTGCAGTCTCGCGCTGTCTGCTGTCTGACACACACACACCAAAACGTGCGCACAAGCCGACTCTCTGAAAGCGCGTGATCCCTCAGTTCTGTTTCGTGCCTTGTTACACACTCAAACTGTCAAATACATACACAGTTATGTCAAAATGGCTGTCTTGATGAGTATTCATGTAAACATGGTCGGTTATGATTTAACTGAACGATATCAGTTGGGGAAAGAAACCGAATGCGTGTTAATAGGATCCGTGCATTAGGTCTTAAAGCGACAGCCTGCTAATACAGTAAACCTGCCGCTGTCTGTCAAACAACAAAAGAACAAGAAAAAAATCACTCAGTGCTCTTGGCTGAATAACCTTTGTAGCTTTATTATGTATAAGTGTACATTTAATTAATGTGAAGACTACTGTTTTTTAGTTCTTATTTGTAATAACAAAGATAAATTAAAATAACAAAAATAATCGTCCACCCCTAGTTCAGGTGTCTTTGTTTACCTGGATGTTCTTGATGTTAAGTTTTAGGTTGATGTAACTATACATTACCAAGTCAAGCAAAGAATTTTTGGTATTTAAATATTGGCATTACATTTTTTTGTTTGTTTACATGGATGTTAAAATTATATTGTCAGATTTGTGACATTAATTTTTGTTAAAACGCGGCTGGTCACTTTCAGAAGTTGTAGCGATGCTTTCTTTTCCCAGAAAGAATGTGAAACACATAAATGGCATCATTCTCAGTTAAGTAATTTTTTTAAATATAATTTTTAAATAGATTTTACACACTTAAAGCAATATCGTATCGCATATTGAATATCGCATTATTTACCAAGGTATTGCATATCGCATTTTTCTTCAATATCGCACAGCCCTATAGAATAGGGTCATGCAGAATAAGGCATTAATATGCTTTATAAGTACAATATCCTAGAAATATGCATACTAATAAGCAATTAGTTAATAGTGAGAACTGGACCCTAAACTAAAGTGTTATCAACTTAATCAGATATGAGAAATTCAAATTCTGATGTAAACAGCTGTAATAAGACAATAGTGTCATTATTCAACTCAAGTCAGTTCTGTGTCGATTCAGTTCAGTTCAACAACTTTGTAAAGTTCATTAATTATGAAGCAAGCTCCTTTTGGAAGCTTTACAGAAGAAAATAGTGTCGTTATTCAGCTCGAGTTACATCAATGTTGATTCAATTCAGTTCAAACAGTGTCCATGTTGCAAAATTCATCAATAATGAAAAATGATTAAAAAGGTCAGAAGGCAATAGCTTCATCAGTTAGGGTTAGTTCTCATTTGATAGTGGCAGAGTAGTCAAATCAATTATATTCCTTTTCTTTTTTCTGTGTTACAGGTTATAATGTCAGTAAGGATGAATTGCCGCACTAAAAGTCTCATTGATTGTGACAATATGCATTGCAATTCCTGCATATTATCTCTTAGCGAGAGTTTAACACACTGACAGACACTTTCCACTCATTTCTGAGACCACACAATAACAAAAACGTACTTATATCCTGCGGGCAATTACTGTAATAACACAGAGGCTGAACGTTAAAGGGACACTGAAGGAAACCTGATTACACCTGAGTGTGATTCAGTGAGTTAGAATCACACTATTTTCAGCCATTTCAGCATAATTGTGAAGAAAATACACTGGAAAGCACTCTCAAATAGCCATTAAAACAACCACTTGCTGAAGTTCCCGAGCTATGGGTTAAAATTTCAACAAAAGGTTGGCAAAGATTCGAAGCGCTGCAGACGGCCGGCCTCATTGGCATTGTGCAGGTTAAATTCAACATACACAAGACAAAAACAAACTGAGTGAAGGTCTTCACCCACTCACTTGGCAAGTTTCTTGAATCCAATCGCTCTTTTCTTTGTGGGTGTTCCATTCACCCCTTTCCACACATGAGTATTCCATGGGTCAGGCTGGACAGTGAGTGAGAGAGATAGAGAAAAAATCTGCAGAGTTAATTTCAATTATGATCACAACAGGCTGATTGTGACCAATTGATAATACAAGAAAATATTCATAAAACCCAGAAATAAGTTAGCATTTTTTTAATGTCCAGTTTTGTCATCTCAAAATCAATGGTTTTTGGTAAAATGGTTGAAATAAGGTCTGTGGTTAGCACCAAAAACTCTTGCATCCCTTATCAGTGAATCTCCTAAATTCAGGACATAAGGTTAAATGAAATAAGGGTCTGTGTTGTAGGTACTAATACATTTATGTCGGCACTTTCACGTTTCTGTGTTTGTTAATGCACTATAATTGTGTGTATTTTTATGTGACAGCCTCTATGTCCAAGATAAATTTCCCTAGGGACAAATAAAGTAATCTTGAAACAAACTCAAGATATTTTCACGTTTTATTTCAAGACATAAAATACATGATTCTTTGAAGCTTTCGTGCATCTTGAAAACAAGTGGCTAAGTGGTCATCACACCAATCAGGTAAACTTGTATACTATTTAGTCTACTTTTACACCCTTATTCGAAGTCGGTGGGTGAACCAACTCGATTGTAAGGCTATTTGTGCTTCCCCCTTAAAAACACATTTAAATGGAATGTCATGAAATAGTTTCAAGTTACGTGTCATCTAGTCCTACACATTCCAGCATAAACGCTCCCGATAAATGATTTATTATTAAAGCGGCTATGTTTGCAAACCACTATAATTTGAACAGGAAAGCACTTACAGCGAGAGGATTTGCGAGTGTGCAGAACTCAGCACTAGACAAAAACTCTGGGTTTTTTGAGTAGTGCGTGGATTCTAATTTGAACACGTCTGATTGGCCACGTCTGAAGTCCTCATCCTTTGGAAGTGCCCGCAAAGTGGATTTGTTTTCACAGCGCAGAAAACAGCGTATTCCCAACATGTTGACAACACAAACTAAACTCTTCCAGGCCTCAGCTACAATGTTTGAGGACGGGTCAAAGTAGACGTTGTTCACGACAGCTAGTGAAAACCATAGGCTGGCATTATGCAAATTCGACTCGTTTCAGGCAATTGAGAATCGTTTTTTTCCTTTAATGTTCACAAATAGCTATGTAACACACAGTGCTGGGTAGATTACTTACATATCAGTTAGTGATTCCAAATTACATGACAAAATTTGGGTTTCACTGCATTTGAGTGATTCCTTTTACACTTTCTGTTGACTATAAGTACTGTTGCACTTAAATGTCTACTAACTCTCATTAGAGTATTAATAGAGTATTAGTAAACTGGTAGGTTTAGTGTTAGAATGTACATGCAAAGTTACTTATAGTCAATAGAATGTCTGTTGGAGGACCATCACAATAAAGAGTTAGAGGTAGATTATTCAGCAGACAGTCTACTAAAACTTTAATGAGAGTTTGTTGACATGTAGTTGCAAAGTTAAGGCTATTACATACTCCACAAGAAGAGAGAAAAAAAGTTCTCGCTCCCAGGGCTGCAAGAACAAGATGACGTCAAAGCCCTGGTTTGGGAGTTCTCGCAGCTCGTTCTCGACACGTCATCTGAGCAGAACACTTCTTGTGAGTGTGAGCAGAACTTTTTTATTGTGGGTGTCCGAGAACTATTGTGTGATTGATCAGAAATTTAAAGTGGCATCGGTTCGGCACCTGCTTTTCTCATGAAGTATGGAATGTCCTGGCCAGAACAAACTTTGTTCTTGTTCTTGTTCTTGCCACCTCGAGAAAACGAACACATTTCTTTGTTCTTGCAGAGTATGTACCAAGCTCTACTTATAGTCAACAGAATGTTCAAAAGGGACCATCAAAATAAAGTGTTACCAAAAATTGTAGTTAGTATCGTAATCCATTACATTACATATTTAAGGTAATCTACTTTAAGATTACTTTTAGATTACTTTTGACTAACTCGATCGTTTTTCACATTGATTTGAAAAGGATAATCTTGACACTCACAACACGCCGACAAACAAGACAGAGCAGGTTACTTTTGGTGTTCAAACAATAAATACCGTTTTGTGTCTCTTTAACGTGTCGTGACAGATCTCTGTAGCGCCTCAGTTCAAGCGAAACTTGAACCGATCATCTCGTCCTACTAGTTATAGCATGAAATAAACATGAATGAACATCAGAATGTATGTTGTTTCAAAGTATGTTGAAAAAGACTTACCTGGTACTCAAAGGAAGGTGTTAGGCGATAGTTGAGCATTTCCTGATGGAAAACAGGTGTAATGCTGCCTGACATGGGTGGCACTATCCAAACCCAGTCACCCGGGCAGCCTCCCCTCACTCTGTACTCATTCTCCATGTGCTTCATGAAGGACTCAGTGGCCGAGTGATGGTCTACTATGGTAACCTTTGAGACCTATAAAGGAAACATTGGAAAGAGTGAGGCTGCTTTCATCCTAGATGGCGCTTGCCTACAGAGCCACCACGCACTCATACTTGCATACTTTGACTCGATTCTACGTCGCCACACCCCCACCAGAAGCCTTCGTTCAACCAAGGAGCGAAGGCTTGTGGTACCTTCACAGAGAGGCAAAAAATCCCTTTCCAGAACATTTTCATTCAACGTTCCCAGCTGGTGGAACGATCTGCCCACCGCCATCCGAAATGCGGATTCATTGACAACATTCAAAAGTCAACTAAAAACTCATCTCTTCCGTGAGCACTTAACCTCCTAAAAAAAAAAAAAAAAAAAAACTTTCCTTTCCTCTTTTCCTCCTCTTTCCCGCCCTACTCTAGCCTGTGCAACACTGAGACCAAGTATTTCAGGCACTTGTTGCGCTCACTCGACTCTTCACGACCAATCGCTTATTGTACCCCCAAGTTGTAAGTCGCTTTGGATAAAAGCGTCTGCTAAATGCATAAATGTAAATGTAGATGAAAAAAAAAGCTCTGAAAAGACCATAACTAAGGTTAAATTAACTGACTTCAACTGAATTGAACTCTGTTTGTATTATTATTTTCCTGTCTATCACTGTAAGGTTGCTTTGCAACTGAAATCTGTATTGCATAAAGAGCCAAATAAATAAAGGAGACTTGACTTAAATCAACCAGTGTGGTCTTTTAGGGCGCAGAGTTGATGTGGTTAAATCAAGAAAAGAAATTTAAATAAAAGAGGTACATGTTTTGGGTTTACTTAGTATTCTAAAGTACTCGTTTTGAAAAGTCTTTTACTATAATATACAATTATCAGATATTTTCTCTAACAGAATCATGAAGTATTAAATGAAAAGTCCATAATATTGCCCAATCCCAAAAATTGTGTTGTTTTTTTTTCTATCTGACACAAATCCAGTTTGAACAGCAACAATGCACATCATTTTGTGCATTCAAGGACATGGTTATTTTCAAATGCATTTTAGCTTGTAATGCTTAATGCAGCATGTTGACGCAAGTCAATACAACCTGCTATTAAATCCTCAGATGGCTTGTACTGCAGCACGTCTAGTTTTCCAAGTAGATTGAATTGTTATCTGTCATTGTTTTGACTCCATCCGCAATTATGAAAGATAAGAAACTGAGCACAGCTACTTACTAACGTCTAATTAGTTTATCAGTGGTGAAACCGTACAGTAAAAGCCTTTTTAGTAAGGAATTAGGTCTTGTGGGTAAACAAACTGCAGAGGGTGTGTAATAAATATCAATAAACATGCTTCTTCAGTCACAGGAGCTTTCAGTTAAATGTCCAAGGTGCTTAACTCTAATAAATAGAACAGAAGGGATTTTGCAGAAGCCTTTTTGATTTGTGAAAGCCGGTTAATGTTTTGTCTGCTTGCACGAGTCTGAATGCTCCATAAAAGCGAACGCAGGAATTTGCGTTTAGGCTCTTGGAGAAGCTGTGTTAAAAGAGATGAGATGAGATACTGGCAAATATAAATACACAAGATTGAAAATAAGACTGGGTGTAAAATTACATGTGGGTGAACCTCACAAAGCCTGTCAAAAACATGTCTGGGTTGTGTTTGACAACAAAATGAATTAGAACTTATATTTTGTATAAAGACAAGGAAGCCAATTTTTTGGGCCTTTTTTATGTTGTGACGTTATTTACACTTGTATGCATCTTCATCACGGCACCTGTTAGCGGGTGGGATATATTAGGCAGCAAGTGAACATTTTGTCCTCAAAGTTGATGTGTTAGAAGCAGGAAAAATGGGCAAGCGTAAGGATTTGAGCGAGTTTGACAAGGGCCAAATTGTGATGGCTAGACGACTGGGTCAGAGCATCTCCAAAACTACAGCTCTTGTGGGGTGTTCCCGGTCTGCAGTGGTCAGTATATATCAAAAGTGCTCCAAGAAAGGAACACTGGTGGCCCGGCGACAGGGTCATGGGTGGCCAGTCAGACCAGTCAGGGTGCCCATGCTGACCCCTGTCCACCGCCAAAAGCACCAACAGTGGGCACGTGAGCATCAGAACTGGACCACGGATCAATGAAGAAGGTTGCCTGGTCTGATGAATCACATTTTCTTTTACATCACGTGGATGGCCGGGTGCGTGTGCGGCGCTTACCTGGGGAACACATAGCACCAGGATGCACTATGGGAAGAATTAAGCCTCATTGTCCAAACTAATGATACTATAATAGGCTGTATTTTTATTGATTTTAAATATGATTCTGACATGTTTTCATGAGATTCATCCATCCATGCGTGTTCATCCTACCTGGAAGCTATAAAGGACTGCGATGTTGATCTCCACCAGAGCCTGGTCCTTCCACAGGGATGAAGTCTTCCTTGTGTCCAGCCCCATCATTGTAGCTACTTCCTGAAATAGAGGGAATTAATCATCCTGTACAGGAAGACTATTCATACTGTATTCTCTCTGGATCTGAACCAAGGTTAATAGAACTGCCACTCGTGATCTGCCTCTATAGATCTGGAAGATCTGGAGTAACCAGCAAGACTTTCTAAAAATACACTTCCAGTCAAAACTTTGGACACACTTGACATGAATATGTATTTTCTCATGATCGTAAAATCCTTTTGATCAGAAGCCTGATTATTACACTTTTATAAATTAGTTTTGGAAATATAAAATCAAATGGGTTTGGAATAACATTAAGTTTTTTTTTTGTTTTTTTTTGATGATGATGATTAAAATTATATTTGAGTATATATTTTTATATGTGGTAAACAGTTGGGATGGTGCTGGCTCATTGTCTTTTAGAATTTATTTCATAGTACATTAGAAATGTTGAGGAGACAATGTAATACTGAATGAGTATAAAAACATAATGAATGAAAACAGCATGTTTATGACTTAAAATCTGCTTAAATTACAGAGAGCAATTAAAAAAAGGATAAATAAATGTGAAATACCATACAATTAACTTAATCCATCATAATGGATGATCAAACACAAACGTGTCTTTCCTAATTTCCTGCTGGGGTACAATATCTAATGCATATTATGCATGTTAATGAACAAATGTAATGCAGTTTGGGTTGATGATTTATGGCTGTCTGGTATACCTCAAGTATGTTGTATCGAGAGCTGTCGCAGAAGTCTCTGACGCCGATCTCTGTCCCCATGTACCAGCCGCTGAAGGGACAGGCGGTGAACTCCAGCCCTCCGATCTCTAACAGCATGCTTGACACGGCAGGAAGGCCGTACCACTTCAGATTCAGCTCCTTAAACCATTCAAACCTAGACAGATACAAACAGTAGGGTGGGCAATATTAAACCCAGCACAGGGAGAAAAGTTACTTGCGGAAATGTTTTGCAGAGAAAGGTTCTTGGGGTTTATTTGCATAACATAATGCAGTCAGCAAAATATCTTGGCATATGCAGATGTACACCATTAAGCTTGGAGAGCATTCCATTTACAGTTTATCATCATAATTTCTCTGTAAGTAAATGCAAAAACATAGTAAGCACCGCCAAAACTGTCATTATCTCTAAACCAGCACCTGCAGGTGTCTCAGGTGTTGCGCTAAAAGGCCAATTCCGCCTGTCTGTTATAAATGCAGAATGGCTGATCTACCCAGAAGTATTCACACAATTATTGCGCTAAATATTGCAGTGATCGATTCCATTGTTGTCACAGCATAATACCAGCATTTTCCCCCAAACAAAACCATATGCAAATGCATCTCCTCCATTTAGAAATGTTTGTTTGGCTGGTCAATTCTTTGAGCGTTTTGAGGCAAACTGTCAATAATGGGCATAATATCATTGCAAAAGTTGAGTGTTAACCGTCTCATAATGGTAGTGCTTCAGAGATGTGGCCATTTCCTCAGAATGTTTGATTTGTGTGCATTTGACTTCATAATGTCAAAACTGTTTGCATATAAAGACCTCCCACACATTTTAAATCACAGGAAGATTGCAGGTATAAAACAAGCACATTTTAGACAAACTTCAACACAGAATTCAAGGCAGCATGACTCCTAAAGAATGGCCTAATTGCACGATGTGTTGCTGCATTAATGGATTTTCTTGGATAAGAGTAGCAACACGGTCATTTAAATTAATGCTAGAAAAGTCTAGTTGTTTATAGTGGGCGGTGTATGAGCAGAAGAGAAAATGTTGTTTTACTTAGTCACTATAACATGTAGCTGACTTGTAGTGACTTACTTATTTCATTGGTATTGTTCATAATTTTTAATTAAATTTAAATGCATTTATCCACTATTACCCATCACTCTTAAAAATATAAGTTCTAAAAGGGCTTTTCCCAGCAATGCCTTAAAAGAACCATTTTTGATTCCCTCAAGAACCTTGCAGTGATCAGTTCTGAAAAGAACCATCTTTCTCTTAGTGTGAAAAACATTCTATAAAGAACCTTTGGTGCAATGGAAAGGTGCCATGGATGTTAAAGGTTCTTCATTGAACCATAGACGCCAATAAAGAACGCTAATTTTTAAGTGTTTGAGGAAAAGTATCATTTTATCTGCATGTCTTGTGAGATCTAGACCTATATCATACAGAGTATCTCAGGACCCAAGTATCTGATCACTCACCAGTGTCAAACTGAGAGCATTGCATAGCAAACTCATGCAAGATCTGGAAAAAAGGGCAAGTTTTACGCCAAATTAGCCCACGTTCCTGAATGTACGTGCATAAGAGGCACTCTCTCAGCTTGAGTTCTCTGTTGCTATGCATCCTGAATCTCTGCACATTACAGTCTCACTGATTTGTGATTTCCCTTTGGTATGTACTGTATGATGCAGATTATTATCATATCCTGGGTTGATGAACATTTCGTTTGTGATTGACTTGGTTCAACAACGTTTCCAAACATGTTTTATGACCATCAAACAGACTGAACCCCCAAAAAACTCTACAATATGTTTGGTTGTTCTTACTTTGGATGTAAGATGGGAACCTCAAGCACAAGATCATCAGGAATCTCAAAAAGCTCAGGATCGTTCCCATTGGCTTGGAGAAGAAGGGGCAAAACATCAAAACGGCTTTTTGGAGCTTTCCATCCTTGCTGTATACAGATCTGCAAGTCAAAAACAATCAAGAATACAACTTCTATAGGACCATCAAACAGAGCAACAAGATGAATTCCTGCAGGAAAATCCAAGCTTAAAATGTGTTAACTGTGGTCATTGGCTGGTAGACCACCTTGAACCAGCAACAAACCAGCTACCAGTCGGTCCATGTCAAGCTGGTTTTTGGAACATGTTGGTTGGTCACCCAGCTAATGACCATCTTAGACCAGCTGATAACTTGTTTAGCTCAACTAGAAATGTCCCAAAATACAGATTGCACAGCCCTAAAACAACTCAAGCACAACTAATAGCGTTAAATTAAACAAACTTCATCCCAATTATGATAAGAAATACCCATGATGCCACAAAAAGTCTTGATGAATCAGTTTGACTCTTTATTCTTGTTTGTACTGGTAACATGCTTCAATTAATATGTCAGTATGATACTTTTGTGATGCCTGTGACTCTGACAATCGAAGCTATTGCAGTGTAGCTTCCCATCTCACCTCTGTAAGCTCCACGGAAGCTGGATCTCCGAGAATTGATCCATCAGGCTGCTTGTAGCCTGCGTACCGGATCAACTGGCTGTTCCACACCCGGAAGTCATGCTTCCCGTCTGTCCTCTGAGGGAAGATGGTAATAGCCGATCTACACATCAGAGACAATAGATCATTGGGGTAATGTTGAGATCCCTCTGGTGGATTTACAGTTCTAATCCTCTAATTCAGGCAGTTTTACATACTCCATGAAATCAAACTTAAGTGACTCTCAGTCCATGTTTGTTAAGTCAAGGCAATTTTATTTGTATAGTGCTTTTTACAACATCAATTGTTTCAAAGCAGCTTTTAGACATTAGAGCTGGGCAATAATATGGTTTACATTTTGCGCATGTATGTATGAGGGTAAATTTGTAACTATCTATGTGTCACAGAGGCCAACTAGTAAGAGTTGTGCGGGTAAACCTCACTCCCCTGATCTCAAGAGGCAAACTAGTGACTGATGCAAGAGGCT
This sequence comes from Gobio gobio, assembly GCF_949357685.1. Taxonomy (NCBI): domain Eukaryota; kingdom Metazoa; phylum Chordata; class Actinopteri; order Cypriniformes; family Gobionidae; genus Gobio; species Gobio gobio. The sequence goes on along the minus strand of NC_137100.1, from coordinate 57,860,562 downwards.
GTGGTCTTTAGCGTCCTTGTAAGCACCCTCCCATGCCAAAAACGCTGGCTCGAATTTTGCTTGGAGCAGGTTGAGTAAAACCAGAATGTTTAATTGGTGCCGTGACCCGGATGAGGTTTAAGGGAGTGAGTGTAACGAAGGCAAGCTAGTAAGAGCTTTGCGGGTTAGTCTCACTCCCCTGATCTCAAGAGGCGCACTAGTGACTGACGCTAGAGGCTGTGGTCATTAGCGTCCTTGTTAGCGCGTCCCCTTCCCATGTCGGAAATGCGGGTTTGAATCCTGCTTGAAATCTGGGGTGAGTAGAATCGGAGAGGTTTCACGTGGGTAAAGTTGGATATACTTATATATCCAAAATTATATAATCTCTATATAAACTTCAGGTGTTAAATAATATCTTTTACATTTTGTGACAGTAAAAACAAATCATGGAGACAAGATTTGCTATGAAATCTGGGGTGAGTAGAATCGGAGAGGTTTCACGTGGGTAAAGTTGGATATACTTATATATCCAAAATTATATAATCTCTATATAAACTTCAGGTGTTAAATAATATCTTTTACATTTTGTGACAGTAAAAACAAATCATGGAGACAAGATTTGCTATGAAATCTGGGGTGAGTAGAATCGGAGAGGTTTCACGTGGGTAAAGTTGGATATACTTATATCACCAAAATTATATAATCTCTATATAAACTTCAGGTGTTAAATAATATCTTTTACATTTTGTGACAGTAAAAACAAATCATGGAGACAAGATTTGCTATGAAATCTGGGGTGAGTAGAATCGGAGAGGTTTCACGTGGGTAAAGTTGGATATACTTATATATCCAAAATTATATCATCTCTATATAAACTTCAGGTGTTAAATAATATCTTTTACATTTTGTGACAGTAAAAACAAATCATGGAGACAAGATTTGCTATGAAATCTGGGGTGAGTAGAATCGGAGAGGTTTCACGTGGGTAAAGTTGGATATACTTATATATCCAAAATTATATAATCTCTATATAAACTTCAGGTGTTAAATAATATCTTTTACATTTTGTTGCAGTAAAAACAAATCATGGAGACAAGATTTGCTATGAAATCTGGGGTGAGTAGAATCGGAGAGGTTTCACGTGGGTAAAGTTGGATATACTTATATCACCAAAATTATATAATCTCTATATAAACTTCAGGTGTTAAATAATATCTTTTACATTTTGTGACAGTAAAAACAAATCATGGAGACAAGATTTGCTATGAAATCTGGGGTGAGTAGAATCGGAGAGGTTTCACGTGGGTAAAGTTGGATATACTTATATATCCAAAATTATATAATCTCTATATAAACTTCAGGTGTTAAATAATATCTTTTACATTTTGTGACAGTAAAAACAAATCATGGAGACAAGATTTGCTATGGCCTATGTATATCTTTACATGAGTATAATGCATGTATGCAGATAACGTTGGATGTACTACATATCCAACTTCAAATAGCTTTATACCACTTTATACCACTGTTAGCTTGGAGGTCACTTCACAACAAAGACATGCACATTTAAAAAATTGTGTCCATCAAAATGCTGCCATTGAGATAAACAGGAATGCTAATAAATGGTGTTTTCCGGATGTAAAGAATTTGGGCGAGGGGGTTTGTTTGCTAGTCTTAAATATCTCAACGTTTGGTCATGTTGGTTTTAGATGAGTTTTGGGCTAGGAAACTAGCTGACAGCCCAGCTAAAAAAAACTTTTCCAGGCTGAAAGACCACCCTAAAGACCAACTAAGACCGAAAACATTAAACTGTACTATATAGTTAGCTATATTAGTAGGGTAATACTACAGAATCAGCTTTACCCTGCTGAAAAAAACACTGCTTGAATCAGCCTGGTTTGCTGATCTTAGCAGTGCTTTTTTTCAGCAGGGTGAAGCTAATTATTTAGTATTACCATCCTGACAATAGTAATTATATAGTAGAGTTTATAATTTTAAGTGTTTTTGAAATCAAACTACCCCATCTGTTCCATAAACAAACAGAAACATGCTTCACTGCTGAAAATACATCATCACACTGATGTCACGTTGGCGCTCCAACAGTGTTGATGTGCCTTTACTTGTTTACTGACTTCAACAGTATGCTAAGAGCGCAAAGTGTCAGTCCAACTAATCTAAATAACAAGTTCCGTCACTCTCGAAATATGACTGGATGAAATTTGGGTCACCAGCCTGTTCGCAAAAGCGCAGAGATTTTCTTGCTAACAGAGAAATATGCCTTGGTTTGTTTATGTACAGAAAAAGAGTGTAGGAGACCTCTGACGTTTATTCTGGCAGGTCCTGGTGATGTAAGAAGCAAGCGTGGGGGCTTTTGCCTGTATAACAGCGTTTGCTCTCTTCTTGTTTTAATTTTCCCTCTCCTCGCCCCTCTCTCTCACTCTCCCGGGCTCTAATCATTCTGTTAGACTGACACTAATTAAACAGAACAGAGAGTAAGTGTCGTGTATGATTAGCTTTGTAACGTGGCAGCGGTGCCAGCACTCGGCAATGCTGTGGCAGGTGCTGTACTGAGGGCTGTGGAACAAGGTGACAAAAAGCGAGAATGGGAACACACACTTTGACAGGGAAGAAGGCAAGTCTCAGAGAAAAGGAGTCGCAGAAAAAAGACAGAAAGAGAAAGGAGCAGGTGAAAAACGACCACTCTTACCTGAGGTTTCCTTTGTTGGTGGCGTATTTGATGTGGTTGCAGATGTAATTAAACATTCCGTGAGCGCTTGTGCAGTCTCGAGCGTCAAACACCTTGATGAAGAGAAATTCACTTTTTAGGATACATTCTTTTTTCTATTATCACTGCATTTCAATAGGTATCGCACGGTTATTGCTCTTGATGAGATGAAGGGAATAGTATATTGCATTTGTGGAAATACATAGTTTGCTGTTAGACTAATCAGGGGTTAGAGAATGTTTGTTTGTATAAAGAAAACTTTATGTAATTATGGCATGCATCTGGAAAAGAAATGACAATTTTCAGGTTAAGATTAGGGACTGGGTTTGGTGAATGGTTGTTTGATAGTAATGTTTCTGAGAACCATCCAAGCATCTGGGACGAAAAATCTTGTCATACTTTAAAAACTAGCTCAATACCTGTAATTTGGACCACTGGATCCGTCCCACACAGCGAGCCGCATTTCTCCATGCGTGTTTGGCCCCATAGATTAGCTCTGTGTCTTTCAACTGATATGTTCCAGAAGTTTCAATCTCTTTTTTGACCTCTTCTAGCCTGTCAACATGAGCCTTTGAGCCGCATCTGTTCAGACAGAAGCCAAACATATAGAGGTGCATTCATAAGAAAAAGTTTTTGAAAGTTATATTAAAAAATGTCCTGGCTCTTCCAATGGCAGTAAAGTGCATCCATCCATTATAAAAGTAGTCCACACTGCTCCAGAGGGGTTAATAAAGGCCTTCTGAAGCGTCCATATTTAACACGATATAAAGTAAAATATCTAGCTTCCAGCGGACCACCTTCCATATTCAACTTAAGAAGAAAGTGTAGCGCCTCTCGCAGTTCAAAATGCTTACGCTACGTCCGACATCATCATTGTGCCATTTACCCTTTTTCTTCACACCTTTATTTAGCCCCCTGAGCCGAGTGGATTACTTTTATAATGGCTGGATGCATTTTTTTGGGCTTCAAATTTTGGGCTCCCATTCACTGCCATTATAAAGCTTGGAAGAGCCAGGACATTTTTTAATATAACACAGATTGTATTTGTCTGAAAGAAGAATGTCATATACTCCTAGGATGACTTGAGGGTGAGTAAATCATGGGCTAATTTTCATTTTTAGGTGAGCTATCCTTTTAAGTGTCAATTTTAAAGCAAAAACATAAGATCTGTCTAATATATATATATATATATATATATATATATATATATATATATATATATATGCAGTGCATAAGGATGTTTACATATTTTTATGTATTAAATTTAAGTTGTTCTCCTGCCTTTTGATTGATGTGTAGTACTGGTCAATGAAATCCGTTGCAAGTGGTAGCAGTTCATCTTTTCTTCGGACTTCATCTGGTTTGCGACTTTGCTGGTTTGGCACCATAACAGAGCCTATACAAACACTCTCGGTGCAGATCGGAACCTGCAAATAGACAGCAACTAGCACAATAAGAAAACCAAGTGTGCAAATCCAAACATGCTACAGCACTCACGGAAATGTGCTACATTGTGCCTGTCTCACACATATTGTGTCCATAGGAGTTTTACTGCAACAGCAGACCGAAGTTGAGACACCTTTTCTGCTGTGTAACAGAAGTGCAGCTCTATACAGAAAATAAAGTGATGTCTGAGTGAGCACATTAAGTACTTCCTTTAATTACCACCATAAATTATAAAGTGTCATGAAATTTAAGTTACATAAGAAGGAGCAGCAAATTTACATCCAAATGGTATTATTTACATACACAGCTTGTTTTTTCCTAACAACTTTAGATTGCAGCAAAAAAGCCTAAATAAAAAGAATGAATAATATATACATGTATACATTTCAATGATGACAACTCTCAAAATAATTTTATCATGTTAATGAATATGGCAATGTTAATGTCTTGGTCTTGGTGGACTTAATTTGCTATGCTGCTGCAGAGCAAGTATGGACTTTCTACCGCTAATAGATACACTAACACGCTGCTGTGAGCATGTAAGATATGCTGCATAAATAGATAAATCCCTTAGCAGATATAGGCAGGTGGAGCTGGGGGAGGTGGAGGGTTTCAGACAAACTTATAGCGTGCTGCAGGACTAGTTTATATCAAACAATAATCCAGACTCTTTAAATGTTGAGCAAGCAATCTCATTGGCTTCAGGGTCAGGAGAGGCCAATCAGCTTGTGCCATATGGTAATGATGTGATTGCTTACAGATTGCATGTAAAGGACATACAGTATTAGCCTGTGCCCTCTGGAGTTTCATGACTGAACTAATATGCAAAATAACTCTTAATTTATAATTTTGTGGTGAACGCACGTTTTTCCATGTTTTCCAATACGAACATTGCAACTTGTTAATAAGGTTACAGAAATGAAAAAGGCGAATGTTGCCAATCATGCAACATGACCCTTGTCTGGCTATCACCAGAACAAGCTCAATTTAAGATTGAACATTGTCTGCTATGTATTTTCTACTGCACAAGAGGCATGATAAACGAGCATAAATGAAATGACTCTGTACGCAATTGGATAGTCCTTCAGCCAATCAGACCTCAAGAGTCGTGATAAACGAGCATAATTCAAATGACTATGTATGCAATTGGATAGTCCTTCTCTATCCGTCATCGTGTTAAACCTGCCAATAGCGCGCCAGGTGGATAAGTCAGTCTGTGATTGGTAGAAATTAATGTACAGGTTTCCAGACTGAGTTGCAGGGCGAAATCAAATCGCCGGCAGATCAGGCTGGTTTTACCCAGTTTAACATGAATCTTTTAAGGCAGTGAATAATAACAATACATTTTATTTATAATGAGCTTTTCTAGGATCCAAAGCTACATGTATCATATTCATATGGGCATGTGAAACAAACACACAGACCTTCAGCATTTATTTTACGTGTGTTTCGTGAGTATATTTCTTGAAAATGTATGAAAAACATATTGCTAAGTGATAAGTGGCTGGCTTCATCAGAGCTTGCAAGAAGAAGCAAAGAGACAAACGGAAGTCGCTCATTCCTCGCCTTGAGGAAAATACTCATATGGTCACTATAATAAGATTAGATTTGAAGTGCACTGTCACTTTCTGTAGCTGCTAATAAATTCAGTGGATTAGGGTGAATGCAAAGACAGAGCTGAAAAATAACAACAAGGCTGTCCAAGTTAGTGCTGTTTAATTAAGGACTGACTTGTTTTTATGTCCCAAATTGCCCTTTTAGTCTGGTGAAGCATTTAAACCACTGACCCATAACGTTCAACCAATGTTCCTTTAAAGAAAGTCAGTTCACAAGGTGGTCAACTTGGAAACACTCTTTTACTTAATGTATGCGCTCATGTCATGAACAAAAAAATAGTAGCTCAATCAAAACAAACTAAAAAATAGTTTGTACTAAATACATACAAACTGTTAATACATTAATGCACTATACGATCTATCCTTAATATTATTCAAATACTGAAGTTAAAATCATGTAAAATGGTTCACTACCCAGAATATAATGTTCATCAAACAACTGGTGTAGAAACTATTTTCTCTCAGAAATTGCTAGAAAATTTACAAAGAAATGGCAATGTACTGCTTTCTGCTGTTTCATCCTACGTCGTCCTCCATCCACCATATTGAAAGTTTCAATTTCTTCTAATATAATTTTTATTCTCCCCTTTTGCTGTCACTAAACTAACTTAACCATTTATCCTATCATGTGGCATGTAATGGGACACTTGTGTGACTAACCAAACAAGCATTTATACTGATGGCGCTTAGCATAAGAACGTTAAAAATAAAATAGGACTTTCATTAGTTTCTTCGCATTCACCCACCATAAGGAACTGTGAATGCAGTCTTGCAGCTGTCACATTCTGTAGAGTTGGAGATTCAACCCCAAAATCCTTCAGAATGTGATATATTATAAATCATACCATCTGTAATTAGCATCAATTAGCATGCAAAGCCATCCTCTCATGAAAGTGCGCAGAACTTCATAACCCCCTCTTTAAAAAGGATGATTCAGATTTAGAGAGATGTTGAGAGTTCTGCAAACATGTTGTCGTACAGACGCGGAAGGCAAAAGCCAATTTTAAACTTCAGTTTGTTCACAACATATGGATTCTATAGGAATAGCTAAATTGCAAGCAAGTGCAAATTCAAAAGTCAGCTCTGGTTCAACTTCATGTCCAATTAGGTTTCCGACTTATAAAAAATGGTTCATACTGTATTTTTGTTGATTTAATTTGTATGAATAATCCGAGTTCTTAAACTGGGGTTGTGGCATCGTGTAAAAGCAACCAAGAAAGCTACTTTATTGGCAACCTCTGTTTGATATGGCATTTTAACATTTTGCAAGAGGCGACCCTGGTGAAATAAAAAGTATACTTCATTGTACTTCAAATATATTCTCTTTTTCAATAGTATATTGGTAATATACTGACAAAAATGTGTACCATCTTTAAATATATAAAAAGTATTTTAGCATCATATTTTCTCAATGCAACTTTTAAAACACTTTAAAATAATTGTATTTTAGTATATTTTAGAAAAATATATTTTGGAAAATAAAATGAGTTTTGTGTACTTTTTTTAAAGTGTACTTATTTTAACATAACTTCAAATTTGTCATTGTAATGCACTGAAAGTATATTTTAAAAATACATATTTAATATCCTTAATTTGTAGTATATTTAAAGTTAAATTGGAGTAATGTTTAAGGTTATTTATTCATGCATAAGTGTTAAAATTAAGCATGAATAAATAAGTGTTAAAATATGACTAATGCATTAAAAGCCCATTTTTAGTGTACAAGCCCAACTGTAGTTGTGATTTAAGTGTAAATATGTTTAATGAGTTTACACTGGCAGAGAAGAATCGTGTTACAATCGTACACACAATTCGATATTAAACCCACAGCACACTAAAAAACAAAGCAAGAAAATATGAGTTGAGTAGTTGAGTATTATCGGAATTCAAATGTCTCTTCAACTTGGTCTGTGACCAATAAGATTGTGTTGTTCACTGCCTGCAGCCAATCAGAGGCAGAGCTGCTGACTGTACTCGTCTGTCTGATGCTCCCTCCCTCGTCGCTCACTCACGGGAGGTTTGCAGCTTGACCTTGATGGCGACGATAAACGATATACTGGCTCGAAAGAGAATGGCCTAACGTTACGCGATCCCGAAAAGAAATGGAGAAAAAGTCCTGCTATTTGGAGGTAAGTAATAAGTAAGACTAACGTAAATGTGAATAAAAGTTGTATGAACACGCTGTTTGACCTTATGTCTTGTATATTCTGTTTACAGATGCTGTTTCTTCACAAGTTTTTGCTGTCAACTGCCTCTGATTTGCAAGCGGCCATGAGACGCAAGTGTAAAATTGAGCAGCTCATCAGAAAATTGAATATAATGTGTAATTTATATTTGTGTATAGAGGGTCAGTGGAATCGGTCCAATAATATATATATATATATATATATATATATATATATATATATATATATATATATATATATATATATATATATATATATATATATATATATGATAAAAATTTTATTTATATATATATATATATATATATATATATATATATATATATATATAAAATATAAAATATATATATATATATATATATATATATATATATATATATATATATATATATATATAAAAATTTTATCATCCAGTGTTCTTTTAATGAAAAACATAGTAAGATCATTTTGTTTAGTTTTGCTGAAACCATGTGAAGTTTTTGGGCAATGTTTTCACAGCCTTGGTAGCACATTTAGACTACTGTGTTGTGTGACATTATGTAATTCAAAGTATAATGTATAAATTCAATGTATAGCTAAGTAATAATACATTATATTATTATTGACTACAAAGTGTATATTTTTTAGTATTTAGGGAAGTTAAATAAATTAAATAAATCAACCTGAAAATAATAATAATAATATATTAATTTTGCTTGTGTGTTCTGAAGACACTGGTAATTAATTTGTAATGTACTTAAAACACAAATAAAGTATACTAATAACACAAAGTATACTTATAAAACAAATAAAGTATACTTATAATAAAAATAAAGCACATTTAATATCACTAATCAAGCATGTAATTAGTCCCTATACTTAAAGCGTACTAAGTATACTTAAAGTTGTTCCATTTTAGCACATAAAAGTACACTAAATACACTTAAAGCTATGCTTTTGCACAACTTATTTACAACTAAAATATACTTAGTACAAAATTAGTTGTTTCAAAATAGAACACTTCAAGTGAACTAATCATTAACACACTTCAAGTATACTGATAATTAGTCTTGCTGCAAGTATACTTAGCATACTTTTTTTTCACTAGGGGAGTTAAGGTAGTGATACAGTATTTTCTCGGTCATTACCAACAAAGCCACACTTGGATCCATTTTGCTGTTATGAGTGTTTCCATAGAAACAGTTCATTCTTGTGGCTGTGAACAGGAGTAGAATCTCAGAGTTGTCATTTTGTAACTACGGTAATTCCGACACTATGTGAATCTCTCGCACTGAGCCATTCCTGATATTTCTTTCTTGTTGTCATCATATTATTTTGGACACACCTGAATAAGCAATGAAACAGGCCTAATGATTTTAAACACAGAAAATGTTTTAAAGGGATAGTTCATCCAAAAAGGAAAATTAGCCCATAATTTACTCACCCTCAAGTCATCCTAGGTGTGTATGACATTCTTCTTTCAGACGAATAAAATCTGAGTTATATTGCAAAAGTCCAGGCTAATCCAAGCACTAGAATTTGATTAATAGTTGCTCTGTTTTTGAAGTCCATAAAAAGTGCATCTGTCCGTCAAATAACATGCTCCACGTGGCTCCGTGGTGTTAATAAAGGCCTTCTGAAGCGAATCGACGCGTTTGTGTGAGAAAAATATCCATATTTAAAACTTTATCAAGTTAAATTTCGGCCGACCGCCTTCTGTGGAAAAGTGTTGAATGTTGAAAGTGAAACTCAAGATGCGTTCGTGACGTCATGACGAGCGGACCTGGTCGCCTTAGTCTTTCGATCGGCAGGGGAACTTTCAACACTTTTTCCATAAATTGAACAGGGAAGGCGGTCGGCCAAAAGTTTACTTGATAAAGTTTTAAATATGTATATTTTTCTTACACAAACGCATTGATTCGCTTCAGAAGGCCTTTATTAACACCCCGGAGCCGCGTGAAGCATGTTATTTGACGGGCAGATGCACTTTTTATGGACTTCAAAAACAGAGCAACTATCACTGCAATTCTAATGCTTGGATTAGCCTGGACTTTTGTAATAAAACTTTTTAATAAACCGATTTTATTCGTCTGAAAGAAGAATGTCATATACACCTCGGATGACTTGAGAGTGAGTAAATTATGGGCTAATTTTTATTTTTGGGTGAACTATCCCTTTAAGGTCCCTCTTTGGTTACAGAGTCTGAAAAAAGTAAAAGTAATAGTATCCATTTCATATTTTTCATAATCAAATATATAGAAAAGGTTAAGTTCCATGTGCATGCGCTACTTTCCATCAGTCATCAGCAGCAGAGACTCAGCGGGACTGTGTGTGCAAAAGTGTGCGTCAGTAAACAAATGTAAGTTGCTTGTTGATCAAGTACATGAAAAAGTGTGAATACAATGTTATCCTGTCACTAAGAAAGGCTATTTATCTGTGTTGAAGCCGTGTATCACATACTGGTAAACGCACATGATTGTGCTTTTCTATTATATACAATATTACTTGCCATTTGTGGTTTATAGCTTGCAAACAGTATTGATTATGTGTGTATCTATGTGTGATTATCTTATTAATATATGAAAACTTTGTTATTTAAATTTTATGTACATGATGTTTCTGATTACGTGCAGTTAATTTAAATTTCAGTTTTGAATTTTGTAAATTCAAATCCCAGCTACACTTAAAGTCACATTTTTCTGGTTAAATAAACAATACTTAATATCAAAAAGAAAGAAAAAATTTAACTAAATACAACTATATTTTGTATTTTTAAATTAAAATTGTTATTACGTGTTTTATTTCTCAAAACCAAGTATAAATCTCATCAAGTTAGTGTTTTCAAACATTTTTACATTTATTCAAAAATAAATACTTCAGGCAGTAACAATTTAAACAATATATTTTATTTATATTCAACTTATTTTCGGATCATCAGTCAACAAGCTCAGTAAAAACTGGTCACAGACATGGAGATCTATCTTTAATTTCACCAAGCTGATTGTGATCTCTCACTAACCCCATCCCCCCGTTAAAGGTGGGGTAAGTGGTATTTCAAAACTGCTTTAGAAAAGTGTCTCGGGACGAGGACCAAAACAAACTTGTAGCCAATCAGCAGTAAAGGGCGTGTCTACCAATGAGGGTGCGAAGAGAGCGCTCAGTGCACGTCATTATTCAAAATACACGACACAGGACGGACATTAGCCGAGCGACGACAGAAAGAGAGAAATGGCAGATAAAAAAACAAATGTGGAACAAAAAATGCTTACGATCAGGCAAGAAGTAGGACCCGTGTAAATATTGGATCAGCTTTCCAGCGCTGGAGAGAATTCAAGGAGCGAAGGCCGAGGTAGCTTTATTTCTTCTCGATAGGCGAGTAACATTGATTTTGTTTTGTTTCACAGAACTGATATATGCTAGCTTTTGCTTGAATATGCTCATGCGTCATGTTTACTTGCTTGTCCATTTGCGATCGTATTGTCATTCACTTCAGTTCATTTCCACACCGTATAAGCCTGGAGCGTCTAAACCTCCTCACTGTCTGTTTCAAGCATCAGCTGCCAAAGTGTGTCCGAAAAGTAAGAAAATATACTCCTAATATATGTTTGTTTTCCTTTGGTTCCTCTTTTAGTGATCACTATAACCGTCTAATCTTGTCATAATTGTAATATGTTGGTTAGTTGGACTGTCGTGCTTGTGTTATCGAGTTGTTCATGAGAACTGTGTTTGTGTTTTTGGGATGTATGGGATGACTTTTTCACTGAACATTCGACCTGAATTACCATAGTAACACACATTGCTTTCACTTATTGATGACCTCATACCCTTGGCCGGCTGGCACAGCAGATTCCACCATAGTCGTTGCCTGGGTTACGTATGTGTGGGACGGAGCTTTAAAAATAGGGGCGTGTCTGTTTTAGTGATTTGAAATCAACATCGGTTACCAGAAAGCACTTACCCCACCTTTAAATTAGTGATAAGTATATAAAATAATACGTTTTTCATTTGAGTTATCGTAAAGAAGCTGTCCTACATTCTCAGTCTACAGAAAAAGAAAGAAAAAGACATTAATAAATGTATAGGTATCAGTATCTGCGAGTACCAGAAAAAAAATATTGGTTCTTATACTCAGTCCTTAAAAAATGGTATCGGTGCACCCCTAGTATCTAATCATATCCAATCATAGCGCGATAGAGGCATTACCTCCTCTCACGTGACTTTCCCCCATTCATACTCAATTACCCCCCACTAAACCCACCACATGCTTTAAACAGTAATACGTCTTGGCTGACCACTTGTGATCGGATCACCGAAAACAAATCTAAATACCAAATGGAAACAGAGCCTCTTTTACGCTCACTTGATTTCCAGGATATTGTATATAATTAGCGGGCATCAGGGAGCCGCTGTCAATATGTGGGATGTCTGAAATGATATTTCTTCATATGCTCAATTAAATGGCAAAATAGATCATATACAGGTACAAAGCCTTCCTTTAAAGATTATAAAATACTGGATGACCTGTAATTTTCTTCTATTATATTCAGATAAGACTGAAGTATTACTTATTGGACCGAAAAACTATACACAGAATCTCTCAGAATACTATTTGCATTTAGAAGGATGTACTGTTACTTCATCCCCTTCAGTTAAAGACATGGTTGTTATATTAGACAGCCTTCGAAAACCATATTTCATATGTTACAAAAACAGCCTTCTTCTGCCTCAGAAACATTGCTAAGCTACGGAACATGCTATCTGTTTCTGATGCAGAAAAGTTTGTTCTTGCATTCATGACCTCTGGATTCATATAATGCATTACTAGTTGGTTGTCCTGCATCCTCAATAAACAAGCTACAGTTAGTCCAAAATGCAGCTGCTAGAGTTCTTACTAGGTCACAAAAATATGATCATGACACTCCAATTTGATCATCTCTACACTGGTTACCCATTAAGTTCCATATAATTTATAAAGTATTGTTGCTGACCTATAAACTCCTGTGTATTAAACTAATCTTTTATCACCCTACAATCCATCATGCTCTTCAAGGTCACAAAACTCTGGGCTTCTGGTAGTAGGATATCTAAGTCCACTAAAGGAGGGAGAGCATTTTCACATTTAGCTCCTAAACTCTGGAATAGCCTTCCTGATAATGTTTGGGGCTCAGTTTGAATCTAGATTAAAGACACATCTCTTTAGCCAAGCATTCACATAATGCATCTCATAACCTTGTACTCCAGTTTTATCAGATCAAATGCACATGAGTATCTTTGCTTAAAGGAACACGCCGACTTTTTGGGACTTTAGCTTATTCACCATATCCATACCATTCTCATCTCTGTGCGTGCCATAACTCTGTCTGACGCACCCACCGCTAGCCTAGCTTAGCACAAAGACTGGAGGTAAACAGCTCCAGCTAGCCTACTGCTCAATAAGTGACAAAATAACGCCAACATTTTCCTATTTACATGTTGTGATGTGTATAGTTACATCGTGTACTAAGACCGACGGAAAAAGAAAAGTTGCGATTTTCTAGACCGATATGGCTAGGAACTATACTCTCATTCCTGCATAATAATCATGGAACTTTGCTGCCGTACCATGGATGCAGCAGGCACAATGATATTACGCAGCATGTTTCTTTAATATTATGAACTGCAGCTACACTAAATTTCCATTTGCATCCAGGTAACTAGAGAGTCCATCAGCTCCAGTCTGGATCCAGCCTCTTATGAGGCTGGATGAAAGGTTTCTAAACACAGACTGGAGTATGTTTGCTTCTCAAGCCACCAGTGGCGCTCACACGGACATTGACTCCTACACCTCCTCAGTATTGGATCATATCAATACCACCATCGACAGTGTTACAACCCAGAAACAGATCACCACATACCCAAATCAGAAGCCTTGGATGAACAGGGAAGTACGACTCCTGCTGAAGTCACGCAATACTGCCTTCAGATCAGGAGATGCACAAGCCTACAGCGCATCCAGAGCTAACCTGAAGAGGGGCATCAAAAAGGCCAAGCACTGCTACAAGCTAAAGATAGAGGGTCACTTTTCCAACTCTGACCCTCGACGCATGTGGCAGGGCATCCAGGCCATCAGTGACTACAAACCCCCCCACTCCACCCCCGCAGCCACTGATGTCAACTTCCTGAATGAGCTAAATTACTTTTATGCTCGTTTTGAAAGAGACAACAGAGAAACTGCCACCAAGCTCAAACCCTCAGCTGACCACCCACCAATCACACTCTCCACCACAGATGTCTGCAAGGCACTGAGCCGGATCAGCGCGCACAAGGCTGCTGGACCAGACAACATCCCTGGACGTGTGCTCAGGGCATGTGCGGAGCAGCTCGCTGGGGTTTTTACAGACATTTTCAACCTGTCTCTCGCCCAAGCAGCTGTACCATCATGCTTTAAACGCACTTCCATTGTGCCAGTGCCGAAACACTCCAGCCCGAGGTGCCCTAATGACTACCGCCCTGTAGCACTCACACCCATCATTATGAAGTGCTTTGAGCGGCTGGTCCTGGAACACCTAAAAGACTCTATACCATCCACATTGGACTCACACCAGTTTGCCTACCGCAGCAATAGGAGCACAGAGGATGCCGTTTCCATGGCACTGCACTCTGTGCTCACCCATCTGGACAGTAAAAACACTTATGCACGCATGCTGTTTGTTGACTTCAGCTCAGCATTCAACACTGTCATCCCATCCAAGTTAATTGCCAAACTTGGAGACCTGGGCATCAACACTTCAATGTGTAACTGGATTTTGGACTTCCTAACTGACAGACCCCAGAATGTTCGATCAGGATCCACCTGCTCCACATCCATCACACTCAACACTGGTGTACCACAGGGCTGTGTGCTAAGTCCGTTTCTCTACTCCCTCTTCACCTCCGACTGCAAGCCTGTGTATGGAACTAATTCCATCGTCAAGTTTGCGGACGACACTACGGTGATTGGTCTCATCAGCAACAACGATGAGACTGCCTACAGGGAAGAGATCCAGCACCTGGCCACATGGTGCGCTGATAATAACCTGCTCCTCAACACCACCAAAACGAAGGAGCTCATCGTGGACTTCAGGAAGGAGTCAAGAGGCACACACGACACCATCCACATCAATGGAATGGCTGTTGAGCGTGTCTCCAGTTTCAAGTTCCTGGGGATCCACATCTCGGCGGACATGTCGTGGACGACCAACACCTCCAGCCTGGTCAAGAAGGCTCACCAGCGCCTCTTCTTCCTGAGGACACTGAGGAAGAATCAGCTCTCCTCGGCTATCCTGGTGAACTTCTACCGCTGCGCAATAGAAAGCATCCTGACCAACTGTGTGGCAGTGTGGTATGGGAGCTGCTCTGTTGCGGAGCGCAAGGCACTGCAGCGGGTGGTGAAAACTGCCCAGCGCATCACAGGGACTCCACTGCCTGCCATCGAGCACATCCAGAGGAAACGCTGCCTGCATCGAGCTCGCAGCATCCTCAAGGACTCCTCTCACCCAGCCCACAGACTGTTTTCTCTCCTGCCCTCCGGCAGGCGTTTCAGGATCCTCCGGACCAGGACCAGCAGACTAAAGAACAGTTTTTTCCCCAGAGCTGTCTCTTTATTGAACTCAAACCCCCGTTGATCCACTTCCCTCATAAACTGATAACTCTCCTACCTCACATCTGCCTTCACTTTGTTATTTGCACTACTGACTGTTTATTACAGTAACAACTGTTTACTTATGCATTCTGCACCACCATACCGTAACTGGATAATGCTCATCTGCACTGCCGACTGTATTTACAGTAACAATGTTTACATTTGCATTTTGCACCGTACTTCTAACTGGAATATGCAACCACTTTCCACTGCACTTTTACACTTTCTTTCGGATAGCTCTGTCCATAATTTATTGTACTAACTTAATCCACTGCTATATTCCTCATATTAGCCTAACATATTACTGTATACCTCTAACTGTAAAATTCTGTTCAAGTAATAACCGTCTGTATATTTATTCATAGTACATAGTCACCTGTAAATTCTGTTTATAGTAATAGCCATCTGTATATTTATTCATAGTACATATTCACCTGTAAATTCTGTTTATAGTAATAGCCATCTGTATATTTATTCACTGTATATATTCATCTGTAAATTCAGTTCTACTTATAGTAATAACCATCTCTCTACTTATACATATTTATATATATTCAGAACATTTTTATGTCCTGCACTTACGCAACCATTGTATATATCCTGCACTTGCTGCTATTGCACTTCTGGTTAGACCTAAACTGCATTTCGTTGCCTTGTACTTGTACTTGTGTAATGACAATAAAGTTGAATCTAATCTAATCTAATCTAATCTTATGAAGACTTCAGATGACCAACACCTGTGAAAAGTTGACTCCAACTCCTGCAAGGACTTCAGATGATGCAGCTCTGAATCAACATGCAACATTGCTAAATTTTTCTATATATCCTAATCATGTGTTAACATTACTTCAATGAGCTCATTGTTTCTGCCTTATATTAATACATTGTTAATGTGTACATTTTCGAAATACATAATTTGGACAAAGTCACCACTGATAACAGATCAATCTAAGATGTAATGTAGACATATGCATTTCCTGTAAAGCTGCTTTGAAACGATATGCATTGTGAAAAGCACTATACAAATAAATGTGAATTAAATTGAATTGAATTGAATTAAGCCTTGAGGTCAACATCAAACGTACCGTGCTGGAGCTGTGATGTAGAGTATCATTGTATAAAGATCCAGTTTCCCAATTCTTCACTTTCATGAATCTGGGACATTTAGAGGGACTTCCATTCTGTACAGTCTTAGTGGGAGAAACTCCTCCATGGGTTTGCGGCTGTGGAGGAACAAAAATCACACCTTATTAGCAACTTGCTTCTAATTTGTCTAACACTATTATCCAAAATTACAGGAACAATTCCCACAACACACTCAAGTACAGTTCAGAAGAAAGTTCAAAAAACGCCAAAAGATGTTATCAAAACCAGCCTATTACTTCTCGAAAAGAATATTAAATGGCATTAATAATGTAACATCTCCTACTAAAATACATGCAAATAACAAAATGAGTAACACTTTAGTTTAGGGTCCAATTCTTCCTATTAACTAGTTGATTATTATCATGCATATTACTAGGATATTAGCTGTTTATTAGCACATATGAATGACCATATTCTACATCCCTTAATCCTACCCAATACACAGACTTAACAATTACCTTACTAACTATAAGCAGTAATTAGGAGTTTATTGAGGTGAAAGTCGTAGTTAATAGTTATAGAATTGGACCCTAAATTAAAGTGCTATCCCAAAATTCTTTCATCACAATCATAAATATGCAAATATTGATTAATATAGGCTACTCACATATTCATACAAGTATGAGAGTTGTGCTAAAAGGCGATCACACACAGCATTTTCTAAATCAGTCATACATAAAAAGCATGATAATAATAATAATACATATTAAGCAGACACATTTCTATTTCTTCAACATAATATTTTGGCCATCAACACAGATGATATGTGACATCAATGAACTTTCTGTGCAAAGTTCTTTATTCTTAATTGGCAATTTTAACAACCAGTAGGTAAAGGAAAGAAATGACCTACTCAAAGCGTCAAAGGGATAATCGGCATTATTAAGGAAAGATTTCATTGAGCCTTGATTTTCAGAGAGAACAGAATACTCTCATTGACTGTCCATTCAAAAGATGACTGTAATTTGCTTCATGTTCAAATGTATCAGAAGTTGACATATTTGATCCAATAGAAATCAATCTAGCAGCCCTTATGAAGACTCAGTTCACAGGCCTCGGGCACAATATCACTGGCATAATTGTGATGGTTTCTGATGATAGGAATCCAAACTTCAATATCAGCCATGGACCATTATGTTCGCTGTCCCCTGGAAGAATAGCGGGCGTCCTTCTACTCAATCGATTTGATTCTCCTCAGAAGACACATAGGCTATGTATCTAGCTACACAACATGCATTGCACAACATACTTGATTATTATCTCAAAGCCAACACGCTGCCCTCGGCTGACACGGAAAGCGCCGCACTCATGTTTACACATGTGAGAAATCTGAAGTAGAACGGATAAGAAGAACAATCTTGTCACAAGTGAAATGTGAGGACAAAAGCGGATATGATACACCCTTACATAAACGTAGCCTACACTGTGACAGGAAGGCAGTGCAAAAGAAAAGGTGTAAAATTGAAAAAGGAAACTTCAACTGAGGATTTTGTGTACATGACAGCGTCGCCCCGAGCAACGACTGACACGCGCACACACACACACACACACACACACACAACCACGTGTACGAGCGGGGTGGAATAAACGGCGACATCATCGACACTTGGAGACCACTTACCCACACTAGAGCGCTTCAGAAACAAGCACTCGATACACTCACGCAACATTCACAGACCACCCGAGCCCACCTTCACTGCTCAACTTTGCTCGACAACAGGCAGTGCGGGGGTAACTGCTTTGTCTACGTCTCATCCTTCTCACCACAGCTGTATTAACACAAGCTGCGCGCAAAGCTTTATTATGTAAAAGAGTAACACGAGCTGATTTGTCAAACTAATTTCACAAGCTGCTAATAAATAAAACATTTTGGAATGACTAATCAGCTGAAAAGATTGTGTTTCTTTGGATGCCATGGAAATTGTCTGTATAAAGGCCTACCTAATATTAGCTTTATATATGTACATAGTATGGCTAGATAAGTCCATCAGTACTGTATATCGAATTATATCTATCTATCTATCTATCTATCTATCTATCTATCTATCTATCTATCTATCTATCTATCTATCTATCTATCTATCTATCTATCTATCTATCTATCTATCTATCTATCTATCTATCTACCGTGCCCTCCACTAATATTGGCACCCTTGGTAAATAGGCAGCTAATAATAACAAAGGCAGTGAAAATAAATCTGCATTGTTTATCCTTTTGATCTTTCATTTTTTTTAAATCACTAAATTCTATGCTTTCATTGAAGTAAAACAATTGAAAGTGGGGGGAAACTCACATGAAATGTTTTTTCTCCAATGCATGTTGGCCACAATTATTGGCACCCCTAAAAATTATTATGAGTAAAATATCTCTGAAGTATTACCATTCATATTTTATTTAAAAAAAAAATTGCACACCAGGGTGACTTTAGGAGCATGAACTTGTCCAGCCATGACTTCCTATCCTAAATATGAGGAAACACAAAGGCCCTTAATCATCCATCATAATGAGTAAATAGAAAGTGGCTGTGAAAATAGCTAAAGCTTTGAAAATCCCCATTTACACCATCAGGGCAATAATTACGAAGTTCCAATCAACTAAAGATGTTATGAATCTGCCTGGAAGAGGATGTGTGTCTATATCGTCCTAATGCACAGTGAAGAGGATTGAGACTGAATCAAATGTAAAAAATAAACTGAATCCATTTTCTCTAAATTCTCTGGGCGGGCAGAGAAGCAGAAAAAGGGGAGGTAACCTTTCCCCGTATGACGACATATAGGGAAGATTCCAGATTTGCCCATCTGAGCTTTCATTGTCTCAAAGGCAGAGCAGGAGACCCAGATACCCATTTCTAGCCACTGGGGGACCCATAGACAGGCTAGGGGAACTCATATTACAGTTTTTCTCAGTCGCTTTGGTACATTTCTCAGATCAGAATTGAAATTCTCAAAACTACCTGTTCAATTCGCACATCATTGTGTCACTTGTGCACATCAAAAAAGCAGTTTCTCATTTCTTTGAACAAGTTGCAAATGCTTGTGTACATCCATGCAAATGATTATGTACAATTTTCTGCTGTTTCCTACATTATCAGTTGCTTATGTCATGTTGAGCAAAATGTATTATAATGGGTCTCTGTTGAATAGTCTCACCCCCCACAACATTTAGGCATTAGTTCATAGCATAAGTCTTTACATGCAAAATGGTTGAACAAGTTGTCGTAATATGTCAAGCATATTTCTATGCATTTCCGTTAGACGTTCATATTTCTACTTTTGTTTTTCAGTTTTTTTTCCTTTGTGCTATGCAGTGCTGTCTTTTTCTCTCTGTATCGCAATGACATGGTCTGTCAACAAATTACAGTACAAACAGTAAATGTGAATCTTGTCCAGTCTCTTACAATCAAACTCACACATACACTAAGGTGTAACCAACAATTTACAATAATTGTCATCAAAACTTTAGCCATAGTTTACATCAGAACATCCCTCCAGAGTACAGTTATATTGACAACATGACTAAGCAATTTGACTGTCTTATCCGTACACAATGATACAAGGACTTGTCATTCTGATGGCACTGACATGTTCATTGACACAGATATTTACTTTTGAGAGATGAACTAAGGATTTTGAGCAAGAGACTGGCTTTTGCAGGTAATCCATGGTGTTTTGCTATTTGTACGAATTGTTTTAAGAAATGCACTTACTGTTTTGCAAATGTCGAGGATGATTCGAGAAATGTACCAAAGCGACTGAGAAAAACTGTAATGTTAAAAAAAAAACTCATAAAGTGAGTTAGACTTTAAATCACATTGAATTGGTGGAATGCTGTATTGACATTAGCATCCAGGAGAGGAACTATCTGTTTAATAATTAACCGTATATGGGCATGGAATTAACAAAAATGTAGACGAAAAATAATATTGCATATTTTCATGCAGAGCTTCAAAGGCAGCAACATCATTGTTTAATGATGTTAGCAGCTCATCTGTCCAACTGCTTCACACCACTTCCACTGGGTGAGGAACCTTATTAGTGCTTCAATAATTCAGGGCACTGCTGTTAAACTCAGCACATTTCTAAAAAAACGTCAACCACATCAGGCAGAATGAAAGGTTATTATCATCTCAAACATTTCAAAACATCGCACCTGTGTTGCTTTAATGGGTTTGCAATCACTAAAGCAATGAAACATGCATTCTGTCAAGTGTCAGCAAGGTTAGCTTTCCAGAGGACAGACATTTCTTACAAAAAACAAGCTGTTCCATTTACAGCTTGACATAGAAATGTAAAACAAGTTTGAAATTGTCTAAGGCAACCTAAAGAGAACACTTACTTATCATCATCTCAGCAGGAATATTCTGTAGATCTAACAGCGTGTCAAGAATATTCTGGGCATGCTCGAGCAAATTCATTACCCGCCAGTGTGTGCCAGTGAGAATATGCTAAAAGTGCAAAATGTCATATAAATGGTATATTATAGAGTAGCCAAGGTCTCAATCTGTCAGAGTGAAGAGAAGATTGGAAAGTACAAGGGAATGTGTTATCGACCCTTAGCCTTTGCAGATAATGTCATATCTGGCTAGCCAGTTAAGGTCAATGTGACTGAATAACACACTTAACCCTCATGTGCTGTCCGTTTATGCCTGCTATTTGAGATTTCGGCAAACCTATAAGATCATTACAAATCAATCACACTGTACGACATGGATCTAATAAACTTGGGTACGACATGTATGACTGTGTGATGACACCTATTGAATCGTAGGCTAAGACGCAAGTTAGTACAGAAGAATAAAACGTCATCAGTATGTGCTAGTGATTAACAAGTAGAGCAAGATGAATCACATTTTGGCAATTAAATTGTTTGCGCAAGCTGAGAAAATAATAGGAAGCGAATGAGGAGAATATGGACGAGGTCGTGGCTAGGGAAAGAGGCCAACTTGGCATTGCACATTTTGTAAACGGAGCTTGAGGTAAGTAGTTTTAAGTTTTAGCGCCATGTTGCGTTGATCAATACGCCATTTCATGTTGCATTTCTATTGGCTAGTCAGTAGACGTAGGTCGTAGCAACAAACACACTGTGAGATGATCATGCTAAATGTCTGACACTGTCAGAAAATGATCGCAGGCTATGTTTGGTCGCAAGACCGTGACAACCGGCATCTTTAAACGTCTCTCTCACCGTAAAAAAAATTAATAATATCACTCACTTTATTAGTTTTTACTCTCTTTTTACTTTAATGTTATGCGTGTTATACTGTAGGTGTATATGTGTGTGTGTTTGCATTTGTTCTCCATTGTGGATGAGTTGTGGTGTCAGCCCTTCATTTTTGTGTGTTTTCTGCATTGTAACGGACTTTTTCGACAAATTATGTAACCAAAAGCAATTTTTTTTAAAGTCTCAAATTGATGGGTATTTTGGAGGTGGGGTGTGTTGTGTGTGTGTGAGCATGAGCTTTACACATTGTGGATGTGTTATAGTGTTAGCACTTCAGTATTTGCATTCTGTGTTGTTGCTGATTTAGTGAAATTAGGGTATGTTTACACGAAAACAATGTACTAAAGCAGAAAAGTCTTTCACATACAGATGACAACAGTCAAAACGGTCCCCACTTACACTGATCTGTGAAAAAGACAAAAAAAGTTTCACTTTGTAAAGAAACACTACGTGTCTAGACTGAACAATTAACGAGAATAAGAGAGACAATATTTGCATTTTCAATGGCCAATAGCATAAAAACATTTTTAGTTGAAAACGAAGTTGTGGAAAAAGTATAAATTGTATAGTTTTATGCATTGCAATGTGGGGCCTGGGGAGAGCTTGAACATCCTGAGTGTGACACTAAATAAATTGGAATGATATCTGGTTGTATGTTATTTATTTATAGAAAGAAACTAGACTAGAAAGTGTTGACACACCCCAACATTTGGCAACAATGTACAATAAGGTCCCAATTCATGTTTTTTTTGGGGGCACAATTTTGGTAAAATTTTGAAGAAATCAATTTTAGTACAAAAAAAATTTGTAAACAACAATGCAAATTATAGTTGACAGTATGAATTTATTGCAATCCGTTCTAAATCTCCCTCCAAAAACTGATACCCCAGACCACCTTTTTAAGCAGACTTGGTTGGAATTGGTTGGTCAACTTCAAAACCTGCAGTGCATGATCCCAATCCAGTTCCTGAAGACCTACCTTCCTGCAAAATTCAGCTCCAACCCTGATCAAACACAACTGAACCATCTAATCAAGGGGTGCGTCTCAATACTCAAATGAATGCTTCCTTATTTCCTCACTCTTCCAGTTCAGTTTCACTTTAAAAACTTCAGCTTCTGTCCTAACCTGATGTAAATAAACGCACCAACAAGCGATAAAGGCTTAGTCTTAATCTGACATGTGTAAATCATAATATTTTGTTACACATTGCACTACACTAAATATTTTAGCCTACATTAGATGTCGTCTGATTGGCTGCAGCACTTTTGCACTTATTGCGGATAGACAAATTGTTTGTTGCTGAAAACTTTGTGCCTGGTTAGGACAGGCTCTAAGGGTTCATATATCATCTCAACAGTCATTGCATCTTTCTGTCTCACTAATAGTGTCAGGCATTGTGCGCAACAATCCCATGCTAGGTCCCATATCTTTCTATTTCTCTTGTACTCTCCCACTCTCCCCCTCCTCGTCTTACTCACTGACAATTAATCATCCACCAGACACTGTATTACGCGAAGGAGAGAGAGAGAAAGAGAGCAACTTGGACCACACAGCTGCATCCATTCATTCCTCTGCTTTTTTGGATCGCCTCCATCCATCCGGTTTCTTTCAGAGGGATAATGCGTCACAAGAGGCCAGATGAGAGAGTCATGTGCTGATGTGAAATGTAAGCACTGCTACCCCCACAACCAGGACGGTAGAAACACATGCTACACCAGCACTGTGCTGGCAGGTACAGAGAAGACCATGTGACAGGCTTTCATATAGATACTTGCAAGTAACCCTACTTAAAGAATTGAAGTACTTCTGCAGTTAATTCAGCTTGAACTTCTTGACATGCAGCAGACTCAATTTAAATCTTATTTTGTAGATAATTTCAGATGTGGGTGTGTATTGTATTTTAGCTTTTTTGTAAACATGGTAAATCTTTTTTAAATATAAGGTTAAATTCTCCCAAATGAATTTTTTTGCAGCAAATGTGAATTGGTTCAAGAAACCCATATAGTGTTTTCTATAAGGTTATTTTGAAAACAAGCTTGAAGTTGCATTTCTTCAGATCAGTCATAAAACTAAAAATGTTATAAAAGTGTATATACACTATATATTTATTAGTGCTGGGAATCGATTACGTTTTTACTAATTAATCGCATGGTTTTCTGTAATGAATCGCGATTAATCGCAAGTTTTTAATAATTTGGGAGTTTTTAATTTGTTGATATTGTAATAAGTTTAATAACTTTTCAGTTATTCGCCAAATTAATGTAGAAACTGTTTAAATACAGCATATTTTAAATATGTGTTGTAATGCATCTTTTTATGAATGAAGTCCAGTATCACTGATACTAATGTCTCTATGAAACATTAATGACATTACATTACAGTTAAAATGAAAGCTACCAATTTCAACATGTATTAAGCTTTAAAAAAACTACTTTTAATTTAAGTGAACTTAAAACAATCTTTAAATAAACCATTATTTAAATGGTGGCTCCTTCTCATAAATGTTATATTTACCTGTGGCCTTCCCTGTTAGACATATACAGAAATGTAATAGTTATCAAACACCTTTCTTAACTGCATAAATAATAAATTAAATATAGGTTAATCATCTCTGTTCTCGTTGTTCTTTGATGAACATTAATGACAGACATCATCAGTGCTACTGTCACTTTAAGATCGGCCGCTGCCGAACATGACGCGGATCTGACGCGCTCTCCCGCGCATCTCATTTAAGACTCCTATTATGAGAATACTCAACAAAACTGGCATTTTGGCAACATTCTCAGTGTTGTTATTGTTTGTTCAAGAGCGAAAGAGAACTCAATGTGTGCACGAGACTGGCGCAACTAGGGATCTGATTGAGATGCGCACACACACAGACAGGACACTGACATACAGCGCGTTCTCTTCTGTCTTGTCACGCTTAGATGGTTTAAAAGCATTTACATGAATAAGAGCGTGATCATATGATGTAACGCTGGGCAAAAATGTATATAAAAACAAACGCTGCGTTAATTGCGTTAAATATTTTGGTAACACTTTAGAATAATGGTCATTAGTTAACATTTGTTAACTACATTAGTTACCATTAACTAATAATGAACTGCACTTATAAAGCGTTTATTAATCTTTGTTAATGTTAATTTCAACATTTACTAATGCATTATTAAAATCTTGTTAACATTAGTTAATGCACTGTGAACTAACATGAACAAACCCTGAACAGCTGGATTTATATTAACTAACGTTAACAAAGATGAACTAATACAGTAACAAATGTACTGCTCATGGTTAGTTCATGTTAGTTAATACATTAACTAATGTTAACTAATGACCATTATTCTAAAGTGTTACCAATATTTGTAATGCGTTAAAATGAAAAAATTAATCGGCCGCATTAACGCATTAATATTTATACAACAGTTTGTTTTTATTTGAAAGCCACGTCCTAAGCCTAACCCTAACCCATCTGTAAAACCGCATTCTTCCACCTTAAAAAAATATATCTAAACTATGACATATGCTCTCAATGCAAAATACTGAACAGTTAGTTAATGCGTTCAAGACCTCAAGTCTAGATTATTGTAATGCTCTACTGGGTGGTTGCCCTGCTCGCTTAATAAAAAAACTCCAGCTGGTCCAAAACGCAGCAGTTCGAGTTCTTACTTGAACCAGGAAGTATAATCATATTAGCCCGTTTCTGTCAACACTGCATTGGCTCCCTATTAAATATATACATTTTAACATCTTGCTTATTACAAACAAAGCACTAAATGGTTTAGCTCCCCAGTACTTGAGCGAGCTCTTAATGCATAATACTCCCTCACGTCTATTGTGGTCTCAAAATTCTGGCCAGTTGATAATAGAATATCAAAATCAACTGCAAGTGATCGATCTTTTTCCTATTTAGCACCTAAACTCTGGAACAGTCTTCCTAGCATTGTTCATTATTCATCTATTACTTGTTCTACTATATTTAACTTAAACAAAAGCAGCGCTCTAGTACAGGATTTGTTTAACTGAATTTATTTCCTATTGTCTTTTATAATTGCTATTGTTGTCAATTTAAATATTGCTGTTTAATAAATACTATTTTATATAAATAATATGCCGTATTTGGAATTGAGAAAGGGTTCCGTTAGTGGACGTGATATGGACTTCATTAAAAGTTACATTATAAAGTCTTTATGAGTGACTGGTTGTAAACAATAAAGTTGTTTCTACGCTGTCAAGGAAAGACTTTTAAAAGCACAAAGACAAAGATATCGCTTTCTTCAGCGGACATTCAAACTGATTTTTAAAAATGGATATAATATTATGGACATCAACCTGAAGAATTAATGATTTATCAGATGGAGATAATACACTTGTTTAGTCGATCTCTCTCTTATAATACTCTACTCTACATAATACAATAAGCTTCTATAAAGCGACTCAACGTTTCTTCATTACGAATTAGTAATGGAGGCTTGGGCTCAACTGTCAAACTGTCAACTTGAGATTTGAAGCCGTGGCAGAAGGAAGTCATTCTGCAGAAACGGTCCCCACAAAGATGGCGATATCTGAAATCCTTGTCCTTGTGGGGACATGTTTTGGTCCCCATGAGGAAAACAAGTTATAAAACATACTAAGAGATGTGTTTTTTGAAAATGTAAAAATGCAGAACGTTTTCTATGAAGGGTAGGTTTAGGGGTAGGGTTAGTGTAGGAGGATAGATTATACAGTTTGTACAGTATAAAAATCATTATGTCTATGGAATGTCAATTAGCACTTATTTACACTGCTGTCCATGACCCAAGAGAATAGACCTATTGTGATCCATGAGTTGAGAACCTCTGCTTTAAAACCCCAGTACATTTTACAGTAAATTACAGGTAAATAAAAAAAAATGTTTGTGGACCTATGTCCTGTAATTATTTTTAAGAATAGGACATTGAATGTCTGCCAGCTGTCAAGCAGAATCGGCCATATTTGCAGTAAGTGAAGCTTCAATATTTCTGACAGAAAAACAAATAATGATAGATTACTGACTCACTCGCAGTCCTTCAAAGCCACATGTAAAGCCATTTAGACTGTATTTTACCTTGTCACTCTCTGAGTAAGGGTTGTTAAGCACCGTAGGCATGTTGTCCTTTCTCCAGAGGTCATCAAACACTCTGTCGTTATCCGACGCCAGCTGGGCGTTCTGTCCATTTCCCACACCAAGGTCCCTGAAAGTCACAAACAGTTCAGGTCACACCTCAAACATCAGCCAGAAGAAAACAAGTCTAGATGTATGCACAACTACTCAAAACACATTCGAAAATATATATTTTTTCATTTGTCTATTGTTATTCGCCTAGGTGTATTACGTCTATGTTAATAAACTGAGGGAAATAGTCCAATTATAGTCCGTCATAATCAACCGCATGCCTCAGATGCCGTCCATACAGCTTAACCTGAATTTCATTAAAACATTCAGGCTACCAATGTGCACTTGATGCCTCAATTCCATTAATACTCATTTTAATTTCACAATCAGATTTTCCTAGTGCCCAATAAACCATGCTATCAGATGTATAGTGCACATTTAAAAATGTAATCATCAAACACTTCTTTCTAGCTGACTTTGCATTGCATGATGGGACTTATAGTAGTGTGTGAAGAGTGTGAGAAGCATGATTTGTTTTAGATGAAATGCTGCCATTTTACCAGCCAGATTGAAATTCCAAGCCTAATTAGAATTTGTTTATACAGAAAAGAAATCTGGTGAAGTGTGTACTTTTTCAAACAATAAAACACTCTGAGGCCGTTTCTAATCATTGCTTTGTTTGTTTGAGCATCCAGACTTGTCCCGACAAGAGCAACAATGACTCAACCAATGAATTGAGTTTGGGGCGGGACTATTTGTTTGACCAACCAATGGCAGAAGGGAGGAGAGTGTTTGGGAAACCTGTTTGGAAACTGTCATCATTTTTACACACTTCAACTTTTTTGTACACTCAACAGAGGCAGTTGTCTAATCTAATCAGTTTTGTGCAATGAGGCATTTACAGAGTAGACGTTCATTTGATCATCACGTTCCTGACAGTAACTCTCATTCGTTTAAACAATATGACAACGCTACAGCACTAGAGTGTAACAAATAATTTTGGTGTAATTAATTAGACCAAGTGGTGTACTGTGAAAACTGGGGTGTGATCAAAAAATGACAATCATATTTATGTCTATATTTATCCATTCTATTTTTGATGTTGCTGGAAGCTTCTCACACTGCCTGTTTGTACTCCCTGTTCACTTAAGCGTAATATGAACATTCAATGCAAGAGTAATTTCAAAGACTGAATGGAATAAATACACTACAGATCACACACTTACGGCTCACCAAATAAACACAAAATGCACTCAACAAAAAGTATATGCATTAAGAAAAACTGAACTCTTCCAAAAAAAATTAGTTTTTGAAGCATGAAGCATCAAATAAAATCTGGCTAAATATTCGTAAACCATATTCCCATGTGAATAAAAATAGAGGAAATAGATTGGGGCTCCTTGTCACAGTCACAATACACAATAACCGTGTCAATCTGTTTAGCAATATTTAGAAGATATTTTTGTAACAAAGACAAAGAGTACATACGCGGGTATATTTTATATAAAATAGTAAAATTGATTCTAAGAGCAGGATGTCTTGATTTGTTTACAACATTAAACCAATAATGCTTTAAGAGAACTCTTTTCTTGAGTCAGTACCACTTGACGCTTTTAGAACAAGATATTTCTGGGAAAAAAGTGATGTTAAGTCAGGTTTGTAGACTCATCTTTGCTTCTTAAATGCCACTTCAGAACTTTAACCCAAAATAAAGAATGCATTCATAACCTATATTTGCACATATATTGTAAAGTTTAGAGGTTTCCAAGAAAGCCTAGATTATTTTGTACCCTAGTAAATGTAAGGAGTGGAATGTTGAAAGTGGAACTGAGAAAATTAATATTGGAGTTTGAAAAATTTTGACAGTTGACAGAATGTTTGACAATTTTTTTTCAAAATTTAAGCGACAACAAAAATCTCAATTTCTTGCTTTTATTTGCAATCTACATGGTTACCCCCCCCCCCCCCCCTCTTTTTTTTGCATTATCTATCTATGGCCGCCTATACTCTACAAAGACGATGCCGAGTTATTTGTTGATTCTCGTGCACAGGGCCACCTTTAATCTACAAAGACATTGCTGCGTTATTTGATTCTCATGGACAGTCAACAGAAAACGAGACCTGGGAGTGTTATGACGATGGTAATGATAACTCTGATATAGCATAAAAACGTTAAAACTACAGCTAAAACATTGGCAAAATTAACTTAAAAGTTATCTGTGTGAGACCACTAATGCATCCCAGGATCATTGGGAAAAACTGTGATTCTGTGAAAAAAATGCTGTATTGAGTTTGAAAATAGCGTACCACATACATACCCTAAATCTAAAGACCTGTTCACACCAAGAACGATAATTAAGAAGATGACTGTAATGAAAACTATTTTAGCATCGACACCAGTGGACAATGACATTCAGTTTATTGTAAGTAGTGTTGGGGAAAGTATGGTAATGCATTTACAATATTGCGTTACTTAGTTACTACTTACTTTTTATGAAAAGTAATGCGTTACATTACATTTGCGCTACTTTTTTCTCACCTGGGCTGTGCTTGCTTTTTTGTATTTTAAGTTTTTTTTTTTAAGTTTGGGCAAATGTTAAGGCCCTTTCACACCAAATGGTTGGTTGATTGGATCATCAAAAGTCAGCAGCAAAGACATTGGTTAATAAAGTGAGATTACATACATACAGTATATTTGTGTAATTTAACGTATTTAATCATTGCAGGTGTACGTAATATTCTGAGTTTGCATTTCACAGTTTTTATTCATTTTGAGGAATACTGAATCTGTTTTTGAGCAAGTGAGATGAGTAAATCCCTGCTCACATTAGTCGAATCATGTTTACTCTGCACTTCCTCCCGATTTCTCTCAACATGGGGACAGGAGAGCTGTCACTCAATAAATGGGAAAACAAAGTCTTTAATAGTTGATAATGTGCACCATGATAATCATTTGTGTGAAAGGAATACAATTTGTTGGTGTTTTACTGCAAAAAAGTAGGTTGAGGCATGTATTTCCATGTAATTCAAGTTAACAGAGTATGCGCTATAGTGTTTTAGGTCCTAATAACAGTATTGTGGATGGAACTAAGCAAAATAAGTCTTTACTAATTAATAATCTGCCCCTGTAAGTATAATTGGTTTGAAAAGAACTGCCTCTTGAGTTTATTTCAGCTGGAAACAGCATATTGGGGAAGGAACTGTGCAAAAATAAGTCTTTACTAATTGATAATCTGCCCTCGTAATCATCATTTTTTGGAAAAGTGCATGTATTTCTGTATGTTGCACTAAAGATACTCACCTCTCCACCTGCACCTCGACATCCTTCCTGTCTATGACTCTCTGACCTTCTCCATTGATCTCTTTTTTGCTGTTCTTGATGAGCTTCAGCACTGGCTCAATCTCCTTCAGCAGGTCGTTGTTCTCCTCCACCCCATTGAGGAGGAGGGCTGAATGGCCTCCTTCTCTGAGCAGAGAGTCCTGGGCCAGCAGGGGAATCAGGGGTTTGTTCTCCCGCGGTTCTTTCCCAGGAGTGTAGGCAGAGGACAGGTTCTCTATCGCCCTGAGCTCTTTGGTCATGTTGGGTGTGAGGGGCGAGCATCGTTCGCACGGCCTGCTCTGAGTGGGGTTGACGGGCTTGGTGACGCGAACCGTTCTGGGTTTACCGTCACTGCTCAGCGTGGTCTCCAGGTGAGTGGTAAAGCCCTCGGGTCCACGGAGGATCAGGACGGCGTGGCTCTCGGGCGACACGTTCTTCAGGGTCTCGAGTGCATGTTCGTAGCTCAGGTCCACCAAAGGCTTGTTGTTCACGGCCAGGACGATGTCTCCGACTTGGACCAGCCCGCATTCTTCTGCCGCCCCGCCCCGAATGAGGTCAGAGATGATGACGGGCGGCTTGCACACACGTTGTTTGACCAGAAAGCCCAGCCCACCGATCTTTCTTTTGAAGAGGCGCACTGAGATGATGTTGGGCTGCAGCTGACACACGCTGGGCTCAGATTCCTGCATTGTGTCTTAGTGTGCGTCAGCGCTGATCTGCAATTGAGTTGAATGTGACAAAAAGGAGAGCGACATGTCAAATGTGTCAGCCACGGCAGACGAAGACATGCAGAGATGCAAAACAATATAGGCTAGTAAAAGTCACTGTAATGGCATCCTGTGACATTTAAGAAAATATTCAGAACCTCAATAAGGTCCAACTATGTCTGAATATAATAAGAATTGTAAGAACTGGTTTAAAGGAATAGTTAGACAAAAATAATTTTTGTATTCCTTTATGGAACAAAAAGCCAAAAAATGACATGAAAGTAGTCCATATGACTATGCGTTGATCAGTCCGATTTGTGAATGAATTTCGAATTTTGTCAATGAACTCTTGATCTGGTTCACAAATCAGACTGAATGACTCGTTTATTATATCTTTCTGACTGGTTCTTGAGTTTTCAGCTCACTGGAGGGGACGTTTATCAGCAAATAATGAACATTATTCAATTCAATTTCAGTCTTGTTCTCATACAAAAAAAAAATATTGTACAGCTTCAGAAGAATTTAAATATAGAGCATAAGTTGTGAAGATTCCTCCAAATTCTGTTTTTGTTCCACAGAAATATAATAACATCATACAGGTTTGGACCGACACGAGGGGGAGTAAATAACAACCAAATTATCTTTTTATTTTGGGATGAACTATTGCTTTACTTTGAATGCAAGTCATTATTTCTAAGAAAAAGTCATTCAGTTCAATCCGTCACAATATATATATATTTTTTTAAAATAATTTCAATGATTGAGTGGTGACTCACATCACAGTGTACAAGCTGTGAACATAGACTTCAGTTCCCTCTTTCCTTTCTGTTGACAAGCCAGTAGCATTTCCTTTATGAGCATCATGCTCAGTCTCAATTAAGCGTTCATGTAAGAAACACTTATTATCTACATTCTTCCTGCATCTCGCCTTTCTTGGCAGCATGAAACGCATATGGCCTCGTGTGAACAACTACTGTCCAATTTTGTCGAAATGCGACATTTCTAATTCAGATTTAGAGTCGTGGAAAGAGACATTGCAATTATAGAGACTGTTTTGCAATGAAGAACAGGAAAAAAAACACAACTAACAATTGCACTGCAGCTTCACGGCATGATCTAATAACTTTTTTATTTATAATACACTTGTTTTCAAGGACTACTTGTGGATGATAAAATAACAAAAACGCATTTGTTATAGACTACAATGACATATCCCACTGAGAAAAGCATAAGCTCTTAAAGGAACACAGTACATCCCTCTATTAGTATAGACTTATTGACATTTTGCTGGTAGGACGCACTGTGAAAAATCTGCTTCATTGTGGTGTCTTACCTGGTTTTATTCAAGACAACATTTTTATTTGAACTATTTAATATGTCTGAATCAACCTGACTACACTCGGTTTCATTATTGAAAGCAATTTAACTGTCAGATCAGGTAAATAGCTCATATTTGTTCAAACATGTATTGATGAATCTTGTGATATTATCCTAATAATAGCATGATTTACCAAGATGTATGATACAAAATTCCCAAAGTAAGAAAGTTTGTTTTACTATTTTTTATTTGATTTCATCAGATACAGATGCTTTGCACACAGATAACGAGGTAACTATTAATTAATTGATGAAATCAGTAAACCATTGGAATAATGTTTAAATAAATCTCATGCACATATATTTCTGCTATAAAGCAGAAAAAGGTAAATAAATAGGCTACTATAAAGAGCATACTTCAAACCTGTTCAAGTTCCCTAATCTTAATATAGAAACACATGCTTACAGTTCTCAAAAGCAGGCAAGAACTTCACATGCAGAAAGACACTCAATCACTTTTAGCTTATAGTCCTTTTTTTAAACCAAATGATAATGTGCGTTAACTATATGAGGAGTTATCAGAAGCACTGACCTGCAGCCATGCATGCATGTTCAACAGGACACACCAGTTGCATCACGAGCTACAGCAACACCACATGCCCATTTCACAAAGCATCGTCGTATATACAGTATGCATTTCACAAAACATGTGGAGTTAATAAAAAAATATACTTTTGACAGTAAAAAAAAACCGCGAACGCAACTTACCTTTCCACTTTCAAAAGCTATAAATATCGC
This sequence comes from Gobio gobio, assembly GCF_949357685.1. Taxonomy (NCBI): domain Eukaryota; kingdom Metazoa; phylum Chordata; class Actinopteri; order Cypriniformes; family Gobionidae; genus Gobio; species Gobio gobio. Next base: position 57,827,331 of record NC_137100.1, on the reverse strand, counting down.
CTCAAACAGTGCGGTTATCCCCTTGCCAATATTCCGATGCAAGGTTAAGACTTTTGTTTCTTGATGTCCCACTCAGAAGACTCGTGGCATGTCTGAGCGAGCCGCTGTGCAGCGCGTGAGAAGCTCTGCGCTCCTGCCGCTCCGGTACGCGAGCATTTATTCCGCGCGCACTGCTGTCATTCTGTCATCCATCCCTCCCGACGCTCTGCCTCCCTCAATGGGAGGGTTTTACAACCCCAGTGCACTGGCAGATATGGGAATGAATGATATGCACAGTAATATGTCTTCATCTTCAGACTAAACACGATGAATAATATAACTGAAACGTCTAAAATTACAGCAGAAATCAATATTATTTGAAATGGGGGAGGAGAGGATTGTAAGTTGACCAAGTTGAACCTTAAATATTAGCTAAACAAGTTAAATCACTATCATACATGACCAACACAGTACAAATATATAGCTACAGCATCTGCAGGATAAAAATCAATTTTGAGGTAAGCAAGTAAAAGGTCAGGTCTGGTTTATAATGTGATTTGTGATGAGACATTCTGTTATGTTTTTAGATGTATGCTTTTCTACATGCATTTGCAACTTAACTTTTGTGTAAGCAGATTAGCACAACTGCATTTTTTTACGGTTTCAACTCACCCTGGTCCTGTAACTACAGTACTTGTTGTATATTTGATATTAGCTAATATACACTATAGATTTCTAAACTATTTTAAATTGACAAAATGCTACAAAATGTAGTACTGCAACAAAATCACGCATGCATTTTGCAGCCTTTTCAATGAGTTGAAATAATTCAAATACAGTTTTCAGTGACAATGCTGAATTCATATGCAACATGAAGATCTGTTGATCAAAGTTTTATTTTTCATTTGGCATTTATTTAAAAACACTTTGGCTTAATCAGCAGATAAATTATTAAGTTGATCAAAAATAAAACTGTCCAACGGTCATTCTTAACATTCTTGTTATGAAAAACAGCAAGATCAAATGAATGCCTTCAAAGATTGTGTCAAAGGTTTCCAGCAATAAATGGTCAAGCAGCAGAAGAGAAGAACACACCATGAACCACACACATGCACGCACACTATCACACGCACACACACATCTTTTTGGGGACTCTCAATAGACGTAATGGTTATATACTGTACAAACTGTATATTCTCTCCCCTTACACTAACACTACCCGTCACACAAAACACACTGCATTTTTAAATTTTCAAAAACACTCATTCTGTATGATGTATAAGCTTGCTTCCTCATGGGGACCTCAATTTAGTTCCCCACGGTGGCACGAGTCCCCATGAGTCAGTGTGCATTCAGGTTAAAGTCCCCACCGGGGTAGAAAAACATGTTTTTTCCATAGACATGATGATTTTTTTTTTATACTGTACACAGTATATTCTATCCCCTAACCCAAATCTACCCAAAACCAAAAACGTTCTGCATTTTTACATTTTCAAAAAATATAATTTAATCAGTTCCTCATGGGGACCAAAAAAATGTCCCGACATTGACATTTTGTCCTCATAACGTAAGGTTTACCTGAACCACACACACACTTTCCATAACACATTACGTACTGTAGTGTTAATTAGCACAAATTATACAAAATGAATAATTATGCATTATGAATGCATTATGAAGTTTAATCTGCCAATTTTCTATATGAGAACAGCTTGTATATTTGAGTTTACAACTTTATTTTAGCAACACCCACACAATGTACAAAAACATGTTTTCATTCAATGAGAGGTTAAACCTAGGTCATAAGTTTTTTATTTTATTTCGGGTTTTTTGGTAAGATGCTTTTTCCACTAAATAAATCTCTCGATGCAGCCAAACAAACTGAATCTAGTCTTCATTCAATAGTCATAATGAATTTGAATGAAGGTTTTTGGTGTCAACGCCTGCTATGCATACATTGCAAGCTAGATGTCCTTTCATAAGCCCTAATATTATTTTTGCAATATATCATTCAGACGGGATCTTTATTTAAACAGGCAGCATAAACAGAGGAATATGAATTTGCACTGCAGGAGGAGAGACACGTTTAACAAGATCCAGACTGACCACAGACTCACATCAGAGATTCTGATTACTTTATTAATCAAGACTGTATTTATTACAAACAAAACTTATAAGAATAAATAAGTTATGCAATGTGCAGGGGGGTCCTCCTATTACTCGGCCTACATTTAACTGAGATGATGCCCCCACTCTGAGTCTCCCGGCCACCAACACCAGACGTCCAGATCAGCCTGACTACCATCCCCTTCTCTCTTCCCCTTCATCCTCTCCCTATTCATCCCTAACTCCTTCGATAAATAATTCTCCAACATTCATGGTTGTGGCGTGGTCCTTTGCTCGTTAATCAAATATTAAAAGTATTAGACTTATGTGAGAGCACCGGATAATGTTTTACTCATCTACTAACTTTCAAAATAACACTTAAAGGCATGTTTACCAGCTATAAACGCATAATTGTTTTAAACACTTTTAAATTAAATTATTTTCCTTTTCTACCCATTAAATTATGAAATTAACCTCACTCAAACACATGAATTAAACAGGCAAAATCTGAGGGGATTCTGTGCATGGGCAAGTGCATAGGAGATTTTCAATCTGTGAACAAATGCAAACACACACACACACACACACACACACACACACAGCCTGTCGGCCTGGTCGAGCCATTATGTCAGTCACTTCCGACTTGAGTGCTGCCATCTGCCCCCTAATGAAACCGTGCACTGTGGCTCATCACTCACACACACACACACACACGCTTTCTTCTTACACCCATCTAATTCACACACACACACACACACACACAGCAGCAGCAAACAAACATTTACACATGCACTCTCTCAATGAAAGCTGAAGAAACTCGAGACGTTTAGCTAAAATTACAAATGTTACTATTTTGGCATTTCTTTTTATAGCCGTATAATCAGTTTGCGAGGGATTGTGGGTAGTGTCACATTGCAACACATTGCCAGTTCTTGTCTGTGGTGATATATAGTATGCTTGCCGTGAATTTACCATACTATATTATACTCATCCTACATTCCCAAAAAATATGATTTGTCCTGTTTTGCCTCAGATTTCACACAGGTAAAACACACACACATGCACAACAATATTTAAAGTGCTCAGGTATGACTAAAACATAATTATTTCTGTGACTGTATCATTTTTTCTTTACCTCTGGTTGCCATGGAAACTTTTTTCATTGTTGTTATGTCGTTCTTTCTCGTAGTCAGAAAATTCCCCCTATTGTTTATTTCAAGTAACACATTTTTATTTATTTAAAGGTTTATATGCTATAATAACCCTGGGTAGTACAACATAAAAACCATTTAACCTTGTTAAAATAGTGCAAGAATTTTAATTTGTTTCATTTTTTCAGTTTGACCAAGGGAACTGAATGAAGCTGAATGGTAATATTTCACATGACAAATCTATGATAGCAGCCCTCTGACGTCGTAGCGGTGTATTTTTAACAAAACTCGTATATTTGTAGAGTGCCCTTCGGTAGATTTGTGACAGGTCAGCTGCATTTCAGGTAGATAACTGTATGTTCGAGATAAATGTGACAGATGTTGCCTGTGATCATAGTCTCAGTGGCATGTCAGGCATGAGAGCGACTGCAGTGCAGCCCCTGGACCTCTGAAGTCAGAAACGCTCCTCACTCACTCATTCTGCTCTCATGCGATGCTCTGATCTCATAGTCTGAAGGGTAACAGTATAGTATATTATACATAACTGTTTATATTCCACTCTTGCATATCTATCTGATGAAGCTTCAGTTGTCAGACCTCCACACAACTGATTTATACAGGGATGTAGCAAAGGGTTTCACATCGGCTTTCGAAAAGTAATGCATATCTCCCATAATTATGATGGTTGCTACCGATTTAAAGCAATAGTTCACCCAAAATTATCCCATAGTTTACTCACCCTCAAGCCATCCTAGGTGTATATGACTTTCTTCTTTCAGCCAAACATAATCAGGGTAATATTAAATAATATCCCGGCTCTTACCAGCTTTGTAATGGCATTGAATAAAGTTTCTGAAGCTCCAAAAAGCGCATCCATCCATCATAAATCCATCCTCAAATACAGTAATCTGACTCCTGTGGGTTAATACATGCCTTCTGAAGTGAAACGATGGGTTTTTGTAAGAAAAATATCCATATTTAAAACTTTATAAACTATAATCACTGGCTTCTGGAAGCAGCCGTATATGCACGTTCACAAGAGAGTCGAGTTCGATCCGACTTTAACGTGCAGACGTGGCTCCTCCAACATTTTAGACTTCTAATTCATGACCGATGTTTTGTCTTGCTCTATCCGCTTTCGCATTCGTTAATTGTCACCTAGGCTAAAGCTACACCTACATATCACCCTGTATTCCAAAGCCCTATTTGGATGGGATTAGTTTTACAAGGGTAGATGGAGAAATTTAATTTTACCACAGGACGTCTGTAATATTAAATGGCCAATGCGTACGGGATAAGAAATCTCAGTAAAACTAGCAGAAGTGCACCGCCGTCACCTCCCTGTCGTCATGTGCAATTGTGCATATTAAGTTGCTTCCTGATATCATGTACACAAACACATATAACCTATATACAGGCATGACATTATGATCTCTTCAGCACGGCACCTGTAGGTGGGATATATTAGGCAGCAAGTGAACATTTTGTCCTCAAAGTTGATGTTAGAAGCAGGAAAAATGGGCAAGCGTAAGGATTTGAGCGACTTTGACAAGGGCCAAATTGTGATGGCTAGACGACTGTGTCAGAGCATCTCCAAAACTGCAGTTCTTGTGGGGTGTTACCAGTCTGCAGTGGTCAGTATCTATCAAAAGTGGTTCAAGGAAGGAACAGTGGTGAACCTGCGACAGGGTCATGGGCGGCCAAGGCTCATTAATGCATGTGGGGAGCGAAGGCTGGTCCGTGTGGTCCGATCAATCAGACGAGCTACTGTAGCTCAAATTGCTCAAGAAGTTAATGCTGGTTCTGATAGAAAGGTGTCAATACACAGTGCATCGCAGTTTGTTGCGCATGGAGCTGCATAGCCACAGACCAGTCAGGGAGCCCATGCTGAGCCCTGTTCACTGCCGAAAGTGCCAACAGTGGGCACGTGAGCATCAGAACTGGACCACGGAGCAATGGAAGAAGGTGGCCTGGTCTGAGGAATCACTGCCATACATGTGGATGTGACACGTACCACCTACCTAAGCATTGTTGCAGACCATGTACATCCTTTCATGGAAACGGTATTCCCTGGTGGCTGTGGCGTCTTTCAGCAGGATAATGCGCCCTGGTTCAGGAATGGTTTGAGGAGCACAACGAGTTTGAGGTGTTGAACTGGCCTCCAAATTCCCCAGATCTCAATCCAATCGAGCATCTGTGGAATGTGCTGAACAAACAAGTCCGATCCATGTGCGGTCGAACGATTCGTTAATTAAATTCTGATTGGATTCTGTTGATAATTGGCACTTACCTAGTGCTAAAAGCAGTTTCATGCCACTGACAAGGGCTTTCAACTTTTTTGTTTTGTTTTTTCTGAATGTAACCAGAAAACATTGAGGTTTGCCACAGACTTGTCCCACTGCCTATAATCCAATGGAATGCTTTTTCCAAGCTCCTCTATACTATTGAGAAAAATCGCTGAAAACTACTTTTAAACAGGAAATGACGGAATATTAACTTACATATTTACAACAGGTCTATTCGCAAAGGATTAGTACTACCTGAGGTAATAATCTTTTTACAGAAGGTAAAAGTCATGAATCATTGGGAAGCTCTGATAAGAATTACTTTACCCCACCTCTCCATGTTAAATGAATCACGTCCGAATAGGGCCCAAGTCTGGTGGCCCACTGAAGCTAAGCAGGGTTGAGCCTGGTCAGTACCTGGATGGGAGACCTCCTGGGAAAACTAGGTAGTTGCTGGAAGAGGTGTTAGTGAGGCCAGCAGGGGGTGCTCACCCTGTGGTCTGTGTGGGTCCTAATGGCCGAGTATAGTAATGGGGACACTATACTGTCAAAAAGCTCTGTCAATTGAATGAGATGTTAAACCGAGGTCCTGACTCTCTGTAGTCAAAAAAAAAAAAAAAAAAGAGTAGGGGTTTAACCCTGGCATCCTGGCCAAATTTGCCCATTGGCCTCTGTCCATCATCATGGCCATCTTATCATCCCCATATATAATGATTGTCTCCTCTCCACCAATAAGCTGGTGTGTGGTGGGCGTCCTGGTGCACTATGGCTGCCGTCGCATCATCCAGGTGGATGCACACACTTGTGGTATTTGAGGAGATTCCCCCCTTCTATATGTAAAGAGATTTGAGTGCCAAGAAAAGCATTATATAAATGTACCAAATTATTATTATTATTATTAGATCATACATCCAACGTCATACATTGGGTCAGGTCACCCTTCCACCAGGAATCAGTTGCTTTCATTTGGAACAACCCCACAAATACCATCCCTTTCACGAGTGCCCTTCGAATGCAACCCATTCTCACTCCCAAGGTGTCAAAATCTGAAGCATGGTCAAGTGCCTTCCTTGTCACAATGAAGACGCTAAAGGTACCCCTAGGTGTCATTTTTCAACCTGCAGGGTGCTCCATTGATTTCAATGAGAAACGTTTGGCGTCATACACAGACACGTTGGGCATGTTATTGTCAAAATTTCAAAAATTGCCACCCGAAGAAACGTTACATCAGATTTCATAGTGAAACGTCATTGGCTCTCGTATGTCTCGTGACCAATTGCGTCATTACGTCAGCTTTGATTGTAAAATGTCATTGGCTCTTGTGTGTCTTGTGACCGATTGTGCCATGCTCAAGAGTCAGGTGTATCTTTTGAATGAGATATGACTGACGGCGGCGGGATCATCATTTCAGCGATTAAAACATTAAAATCAACTCTGTTCTTTGCATGAAGATATCATATTACTTCAGAAGACTTGGAATGCAACATGAGTTAATACTTTTATACTGTTTTTGGTCAGTTTTTTCAATAAATACCTGTGACTGGACTTTTATTTGCCTGTTACGTGTTTTATATTGTTTAGAAGTGGGTAGGTTTAGTAGATCTGCCGATGATTTGATTTCGCCCTGCAACTCAGTCTGGAAACCTGTACATTCATTTCTACTGCTTCTGTTACACTTTTGCGGGAACCAATCACAGACTGGCTTATCTACCTGGCGTGCTATTGGCAGGTTTAACACGATGATGGATAGAGAAGCGATGGTTCGTTGCCCATTGATTGGTTGAAGGACTATCCAATTGCATACAGAGTCATTTGAATTATGCTCGTTTATCACGCCTCTTGTGGTCTGATTGGCTGAAGGACTATCCAATTGCGTACAGAGTCATTTAATTTATGCTCGTTTATCATGCCTCTTGTGCAGTAGAAAATACACAGCAGACTACCCAGACCAATGTTCAATCTTAAATTGTGCTTGGTCTTGTGATAGCCAGACAATAGGTTTGGGGTAGGAGTGGGGTTAGTTGCTCCAAAATATAAAAGTAGCCTATACATATTTATAAAATCATGTCTGCTTTTACAAATGCAAAGAATTAAATGTGTCTTGATCTGACGCAGTGGGCAAACAATTGAAATCAAGGTTTGAAATCAAACCTTTAGCGTCTTCATTGTGACGTGGAGGGCACTTGACCATGCTTCAGATTTTGACGCATTTGACAAATGACATTTGGAATTGGCTTTTTTTTTTGTATTGTGTTGAGTAGCTCCATCTACAATTTAAATCTCACTGGTAAAAATTTGTGCTCTACATCATTAATGTTGTCAAACATTTATATTTTACATTTGCTGGAGTAGACTGAGTGCTTGCTTCTTGCATTGTCAATACAAGATCTTGACCAAAAATGGATGCACTGTATCGGTTTTCTCCACGCACCACAGGATCAGACCCAAATAAAGAGAAACACCAGCAATGCCTTTTTTGGGTGTTTACTGCAAACATAAAATGTCCATTAATCAAGACACACACCTCTCTTCAGAGTGCTACCCGCAAACTGAAGAGTTCTGTACCATTAATCAAAGAGAGGGGGTTATACCAAATTGGCTACACGATTTTTCAAATCAAGCACATGTAATACCGGGCAGTACGCAAATCATTATGTTCGATAGGCACCTGGAATAATGCTGTGTATAACAGTTACAATTCCCATACTGTGTAAATGTTATTATACCAACCTCCTCCCCCACCTTAACGAAATAATGGATCAACCTTTGCGCAATCCCTCTGCACTTGATTGAGAAGCAACTTATCTATTTAACAAAGTTTGATGAATTATAACATTTTCACTCTATTACAGCACCTCTTGATGGAAATTACTTCATAACATTTATTTCCATGAAGAGGTGCATCAAATTTTGGTCAAGATCTTGTATTGACAATGCAAGAGACCAGCACTCTGTAAAGTCTCCTCCAGCACATCCCAAAGTCTTTCAATGGATTTAAGGTCTGGACTCAGAGGTGCCAATTCATGCGAGAAAATGATTCTTCATGCTCCCTCCCAACCATTCTTTCACAATTTGAGCCTGATGAATCTTGACATAGTCATCCTGGAATATGGCCATGATGTGTCTGCCTACATGGTTGTTTAAGAAATGAAAAACTACACACTCCATTAATTAGGGTTGGAAGAACTGTTGCCAAACATAGCACATGCTAGAAACATAATAATCATTGCAATAATGATCCAATCATAGATTTCTGGCCAGGCAGTGTACAGGTTTATGAGACAACTAGGAAGCAAACGAGAGAAGAGAAGAAATGCAGACAGGAAACAGTTATTTTTTTCTTATTTTTAGACAGCGTGTAGACTGATGTTCTATCATTTAAAAAAACAAGCATGTTTTTCTTGTGAAGAGTGCTTTCTTTTAAATAAATGGCATTTGGTTTGACATTTAATCTAATGCAATGACATTTTTGCATTTAAAGAATGTGTGGCTTAAGTGTGCAAACATGTTTAAGGGCCACCGTAATGATATATCATTAAATATATATATAATTTCTGCACTACTTTCACGGGTTCAACTGGGATTCACCTCTTTTGGGGCAGCAAATAGTTTGAAAAGGTATGTCAAAAGAACATGCCATGAATTGTGATTGGCCGACTGGCTTTGATCTTCCTGGGCAATGCTTTTTGGACAACCTGTCAGGCCACTATATATACATACAAACATCAATAGCTAACCTGGAGAAATATCTGAGGAATGCTTTAACCAATCATAAATATGTTTTTATTGAGTCGTGGTGCATGACAGGCATGGTGATGGTGTCCTTATATCTTTACTTTAAAAATGAATTACTACATGAACTATATGTGCCATGCAAATACATCATATGGTTAATGCATTCAAACCAATGGACGATGCATGAATTATCACCATTATACCCTTGAGCAACACACTTAACCCCAGGTTGCCCCATATAGTGACTGTCCCTGTTTTTCAACCTGTCAAGTTTGCAATTTATGGTTAAGATTATATTTATGGTTGACCACTTAGTGACAGTGCCCACAAGCAATCGGTGACATTAAACGTAACTGATAGGAAAAAAGTCCATTTGATGTTGACCCTTACTAACCAGCCCTACCCTGGCCATCTGGATTCATGTAAATTCTCAACTATACGAGAGAGAAAAGCTTTTAAGAAACCCCAATCTTTTCTGCATGAACTAATTTATTCCAGTAAATAGTACAACCAAATGATTCTTAAACATCTGGTTTCTCTCCATATCTTGCCAAATAAATGTACTTTATATTACCATTCTTAAGATTTTTTTGAAGAAATTAATACTTTTATTCAGCACGAATGCATTAATTAATCAAAAGTGAGAGTAAAGACATGTATAATGTTAGAAAAGATTTACAGTATATATTTCAAATAAATGCTGTTCTTTTGAACGTTCTATGAATCAAAGAATCCTGAAAAAATGTATCACCGTTTTCACAAAAATATTAAGCAGCACAACTGTTTTCAACATTGATAATATTAAGAAATGTTTCTTGAGCAGCAAATCATCATATTAGAATGATTTCTGAAGGATCATGTGACACTGAAGACTGGAGTAACGATGTTGAAAATTCAGCTTTGATTTTATAAAATATTAAAATAGTAACTTTTTAAAAATATATATAAATAAAAGAAGTCCTTGTTGAGAATAAGATACTTCTTTATAAAGCATTTTACCAACCCCAGACTTTTAGCCTATGTTCCATAGAAATTATCTTATAAAAGACTTCATTACACTTTTTGCATAATGATGAATGCGTGAATACGTCACACTATCAATCAGTTCATGTTGAGGGAAGCACTACAGTATATCTGTTGGGACCTTGTCTTCACCGCTTTATCTAAGTACTAAGATTTACATAACGTTGATCTGTCCAGACCAGTATACCAATATATTATATAGTGACTATCTTATGACTAAAAACTGAACATCACGGCCCGGTTTCACAGACAGGTCTTAGACTAAGCCAGGATTAGTTTAATTAGGGCAAAAAAACATTACTGGTTTGCATGTTGAGTCATATTTTAAGATATGTCAGTGTAAGTTCCTTTCAGTTAAAACAGCTCAAACATGCATTTTAGTCTGGGACTAGACTTATGCCTTTTTTGTGAAACCAGGGGTAAACATGGCAAACTCTGCAACAAAAAAAAATATTACTCAGTTGTCACGAGTAAACAACTATACATTTAACAAACAATTAAATGAAGAATGAAACTACATTTATAGCAATTGATCAATTATATGTATAATGGAGGCACATAATAAAACAAGCCTTACCTTAAAGGTAGGGCAGGTAGGATTTGGTTAAAAAAGTTTTTTTTCCAAATTTGTTTAAACTTTCTTTATATATCAATACATAATTAAAATGTAAGTGCTCAGAAAAAGAAAGTATAAAAATTGAGTGTCTGTAAACCTCTCACGACTGTTTTAAAGACAGCTCATTATTTCCATTCACTCCACCTTCTCCCTTCTGGGCTCTTTCCAAAGCCACGCCCCCAAAACACATGAACGCGCTACGCCGACCGCGATCAGCTCAGCTGAAAGACGCATTATTTACCTGAGACGAGCGGAGAAGAAGTGCATGTAGTGACATCATGTCAGAATCACATGTAATAAAAAATCGAACTTTATCATTATGAATATAAACAAATAAGATGTCTTTTAGTACTCACTATCAAGCTAGAATAATGATACTGGTAAAATTTAAAATGCACACACAACACTGTCTACGACACACACAGATACAAGATAAAAACATCAACATAAACATTGGTAGAGTATATAAAAACAAACCAAGGGCCAAAATAAACGTGCAGGTAAAGTTCCCGGTGAACATGGTAAAAGAGTTTAGACAGAGGGTAGTAGCTAAAGCTAACTTAGTTCTAAAAAAAAGTTCCTGGATGTGGTGTACTAGCTTTTACACATGCATTTTGTTATCTAAAGTTACATTTTGTGCAATTTAACACGACAGCGATCAACTTGAGCTAAAGATATTGAGTATTTATCATCTCTACTAATGGTTCGCTAAGTGTAGCTATAACATTGTAACTTTATGCTAAGTAATGTTATGTTAGCTATGTAAACATAAACCAAAAAAATATATAATCAAAATGAAAGATTACCTGTCCAGCAGAAATACAGCCTCTTGAACTCAAATCAAACGGGTGCGCCAGGGTTGCCAGGTTTTCACAACAAAATCCGCCCAATTGCTACTCAAAACAAGCCCAAAACAAGCCCAATCGTGTTTCTCCGGTAAAAATCGCGTTTGGGGGGTAAAATATGTGTCTTTTTGGTAGGGCTGCCTGCTAAAATTCGCAAATCCCGGGGCAAAACATCACATAATTGGGGTCGCTTCAACCCGCGGACATGAAAAACAGCCCGCGGCAACAGTGTTTGAAGTAGCCCGACTTGGCAACAGTGGGGTGCGTGCATGTGGGCAGATCCTGTAGCAAAAGCGGTGGTAGCCATGGTAGCGAGAGAGAGTGACAGTCGCCCAAGCCAATCACTTGTTTAGGCCCGAACGAAAATAATGAGCGGTGTTTATGGCAGATTAAAAAGTCTAGAGTCACTCGATTTTTATACTCTCTTCTTCAGAGTACTTCAATTTTAATTATGTATTGACATATAAAGAAAGTGTAAACAAATTTGGACAAAAGTGTTTTAGATCATTCTTACCTACCCTACCTTTAAGCTGACATAGATGGTCCGCAAATGTAACAATGAATTTACATGTATGGTTCAAATTCGATGATTTATTTGTGCATTCAATGTCACAAATTGATTTGTGTTTTTGTATTGTATTGTTATCTCATATTTGTGTATTTTAATGTGCTTTTTAACCATATTGTGTACATGCAACTGTCTAAAAATTAATAGTCAATTTAATAGTCAGGATGTTGAGAACACTTACATCCTTATCTTTTCCAAACACTGCCCATTTTAGATTCCTCCATGACCTGAATATAACCTACTTGACCTGAAATGGTGGTGTCTACGGAAGCCCTGAAGTGAAAAAATTAAAGTACCTTCATGAATCAGCTTTTTTTGCTGTTTAACAGCACAACACATTATAGATCTTTCCCTAAATATTAGTTCAATGTCACTTGAAGTTATAAAAAATATATATATTTATATGAAAATTAATTCATTAGATTTTTGCAAACAATATGCATGCAGAGTCAAACTTGTATTTTTGGTTGTAACAAGCCTTCAGGTTAGAGACAAATTAAATTGATCTTCAAGGGCTGGATTATATGGAAGCTTGTTTCCACCACATAATAATAATAATAATAATAATAATAATAATAATAATAATAATAATAATAATAATAATAATAATAATAATAATAATAATAATAATAATAATAATAATAATAATAATAATAATAATAATAATAATAAAAGGCATTTGTGACTTTTTATCTCACAATCCTGACGTTTTTCTTGCAATTGCAAGTTTACATTTTATAATTCTGACTTTTTCCTCAGAATATAAACTCCAAATATAGAAATTGGACTTTATAACTCAAAATTGTGATTTTATGTCATGAATTCAAGTCAGAATTGTGAGGAAAAAAGTTTGAATTGTGAGATATAAACTCACAATTGCGAGAAAAAAGTTTATATCTCGCAATTCTGATTTTATAACTCAAAATGTATTAATTATATCACGCAATTCTGTGTTATAAAAAAGTCAGAATTGTGAGAAAAAGTCAGAAATGCGAGATATAAACTCGTAATTGCGAGAAAAAAGTTTATATCTCGCAATTCTGACTTTATAACTCGCAATTGCAAGTTTACATCACACAACTCTGAGAAAAAGGTCAGAATTGTGAGAAAAAGTCAGAATTGCGAGATATAAACTCGTAATTGCGAGAAAAAGTTTATATCTCGCAATTCTGACTTTATAACTCAAAATTGCAAGTTTACATCACACAACAAGAAAAAAGTCAGAAATGTGAGAAAAAAGTCGCAATTACCTTTTTTATTTTTTATTCTGTGGTGCAAACAAGCTTCCGTAGGATTGAGAAACACTTTGGCAGTATTATATATCTAGAATACTAACAAATTATATTCTCTCATTGGGTTGATTGCATCCAGGTGTTTTATACTTATACTAATGCTACGTTAGCATTATGTGTACTTAAAAGTAGATAATATGGATTGACAGAATTAATTGTGTAATATAGGAAAACAAGCATCAGCATTTCTGTTTTTTTAATATGCAGATTCATCACCAGTTCAATATGGCGTGGCCTTTCTGTTTGAAGGGCCTTATGGTTTTGTTCCCGCTGCACCCTCAGATAATATGCTACCATAGTAATTTTGTCCAGACTCTAAAGGGCAAGCCTGGCATTTGTTGCAATATATGCTGAAGAATAGCAATTATCTGTATTTGGATTTAAAAATAGTTTCATGCAGAGAAACTGGACATGTGCATGCTGAATTCATGAGACAAGACTGTGGCAGCACTGAAGCTATCAATACTTTTGGAATCAAATTAGTTTTAGGTACAATAAAAAGTATACTAAAGTAGTAGTTTCTCTTGCTTCATCCATCATTTTGAATGGAATTGTTAACAGAGGTTTTTGCACTGCATTATGGGATTGTCTTATCTGTGAAGGATACAGTAATTTTGAATTTGGCTAAAATGTTGCAGATAAGATCCAGTAGTTTTTGTTCTGCTGAAAATGACCAGCATCAGTATAGATACCCTTACAAAAAAAGAAGTTTATTAAATTGTGCTATATGCTTCTTTTAATCTAAAAAGAAGCAAGTGTACTTTCAGTCTACTTTTACGTACTTCTCAGAAATATAACTCAAATTACACTTAAAGCTGCAGTCCGTAACTTTTTGCGCTCTAGCGGTTAATAAACAGAACTGCATGCGTCTTGCGGAAGAACATTGCAGCCGGAGCTACTTCTCTCTTTTTATGTATATGGCGAGTCAGGGAATGACAGGGAATGTGCTCCTCCACAGCGGTTCCTACCAGAACGGTCTGAAATAGTCCCAATATAAACACTTATTATAAGTGTACCATAAGGATTCAGGGTAAGACAAAAACACAGTTTGGAAAATGGATTCACGTTGTACATTCTCATTATATATTTTTTGTAAATCTTGAAAACAAGTATACTTGACTTATACTGACAGAAACTAAGTATATAGTTATATTTGGCCTATTTGTATCTTTTGATTGAGATACTTAACCTTTAACTGTACTTTAAGTAGATTTGAAGAAAATTCCTATGTACACTACCAACAAGTGAACAACACAAAAATTCACATTTGCAGAATTAGGAACATATATGTTTCACAGACTAAATAAAATGTGCTTACAAACTTAATCAGTATACCTATAATTCCCTTATAGTTGCAGTTCATATGAAAAAATATGCATAAAAGTATACATTTATACACTAAAAGGGGAGCCTATTTAGTCCCAGGTAGTATTGAAATAGTTCACTTATGGCAGTGCGGTACGGTTCAGTACAGTACAATTCGGGACCGTAAACCCTGATCCGGCTTGTGTTTCCACCGCCAACAGTACCCTTATAATAGGTGTGGTGTAGCAATCAACATCATTCTTGCATGAAGAAGAAAGCGACACAGTCAACAACAATGGACGACATACAGGTCTTGTTCTTGCTTCTCGGCATGTGGCTGTTGTCACAAGAAGAAGACACACTTTGTTTGAGCCAAGGCTGCAGACTGCAAGGAAAAACACAGCCGAAAAAGCACGCGCAAGTGACAATTCTCTGTCAACCAATCAACGTTCTGCAGTGAGTCCAGCTCCACCCTTTAGTACCGGAGTACTGTGCCAGGTACCCCAACGGAAGGGTGCCAAAAAAGTGGTACAGTACGTTTCAGAATTAGGGTACCATTCACAATTTCTGACAATGGAAATGGCAAAAATTGCATACCGTACTGAACTGGGCTGCGTTTCCCAAAAGCATCGTAAGCCTAAGTTGATCGTAAAAACGATCGTACGAGTGATCTTAATATTATGGTCTGTTTCCCAAAAGCATCTTAACTTAAGTAGCACTTGAAAATGATCGTAGATCTACGAGTGCTCTGGAGTAATAGTAAAGCTCTAAGTGTATCGTAAGAAGACAGAGTTATGAGGTCACCTACAGGACAACCGGCAGATTACACCTTTAACTTTATTCAAGTGCATGGTGATAATACTATAAGGTTTTGATTGTACTTTATTGTACACTTTTTTATTATTATTTTTATTTTAATATTCTCATTATTATCAATGTTGATTAAAAAAAACAGTTCTGCTGCTTAATATTTTTGTGGAAACTGACTTTATGATCACTGGATTTTTTTTTTATTTTTATGAGGGCAGGTAACAAACAAAAAAATATATAAATACACATCTGAATTAAATGAGGATATTTATTTCGTCTTTTTGAAAGGTATCTTTTCTTGGGTTTTTTTGTTCAGCCATTTTGTCAGTGCCTCAGCCCGTAGGTAGTTGCTTTATACAGACGTGTTTTGATTGCTAATCCACATCAGATGACAATTATTAGGTGAAACGTTCAGAGGAAACGATTCCATATAAGGTTATATTTCAGCACTTCGCAAATGGACAGCGACTCTTAAGTAGCACTTAGAGCGCGTTCTCGCGCGTTCATGTTAAGTAAATTTTTGGGAAACGCACGTGGAATTGCTGCGAGTGATCGTAACTTCGCTCGTAGAACATGCTCTTTAGAGCTAAGATACATCGTTATTGGGAAACCCGGCCCTGTACTGAACCGTACCGCTCGGTGGAAACGAGCCATTACAAGTATACAAGTAAACTTTACTTAAGTAAACTTAAAAAAATGAAAACATTTTCACAATATTACTGCATTCACTGTATTTTTGATCAAATAAAAGAAGCCTTGTTGAGCATAAAGAGATAGCCTATCTTTAAAAAGCATTTCAAAAATGTTTACCTCCCCTAAACTTTTGAACAGTACACTGTAAAAAAAAAAATCAGGTCTCCAATTGAACATTTTCTAGTGACCCATCACATCAAAAAAAATTTTGTTGGCCAAATTGAATTTCTTAAATTTTAACTGAATTAAATTGCATCAATTCACAGAAATTCAATTTGGCCAACTGAAAAATTTAGATGTGATCGGTCACTAGAAAAGTTTTTTTTTACAGTGTAGCGTAAGTTCAGAATGTGTGATTATGTTCAAACAATCAGTCAATAGATGTTGAGGGATGGACCAATGAACCTTGTAGACACTTTAAAAATGTGTGGGTGTATCACAAGTTAGAGAGTTACCTGTCAATGAGATTAATGGTTTTTATGACAGGTGCAAGACAAGTTTAACCAGACTGCCGGTATGTTTGAACAGTAAACTTCAGTATCCTGTGATTATGTTGTGACTTTCTGCTCTTTCAAAATGATGATGCTCCCCGTTAGCGCAGGGTTGCATCACTTTGGGCTTCAGAATGTAGAGAGAGCAATGTCATAAGTTAATCACAGCGTTCGGAAATATATGTTCCAATGGAACATTCAGTGGCTCAGAGAGAGCAAAAGGCATAAAATTTAAATGTTGGCAGAGTTCTCTAGTTCTCTATTCATGTCATTGACAGAATCCAGTTCCTTTGCTCAAACACTAAAAGAGATTGACTTACTGTATAAAATTGTATGAAACCCACACATACCACAGGCATGTATCATTACATCATTTTTTATATTTTATATTGCTGCATGATGGCATGATGTATATATATATACATTTATATTACATTAACATTTTATTTATTTATATTATTTACATTATATATATATTAGGCATAACATTATGACAGGTGAAGTGAATAACACTGATTATCTCTTCATCACGGCACCAAAGTGGGTTAGTGGGTGGGATATATTAGACAGTAAGTGAACATTTTGTCCTGAAAGTTGAGGTATTAGAAGGAGGAAAAATGGGCAAGCGTAAGGATTTGAGCAAGTTTGACCAGGGCTCATTGATGCACGTGGGGTGCGAAGGCTGGCCCGTGTGGTCCAATCAAACAGACGAGCTACTGTAGCTCAAATTGCTCAAGAAGTCGAATCCTGGTTCTGATAGAAAGGTGTCAGAATACACAGTGCATCGTAGTTTTTTGCGTATGGGGCTGCATAGCCGCAGACCAGCCAGAGGTCCCATGCTGACCCCTGTCCACCACCGAAAGTGCCAATAGTGGGCACGTGAACATCAGAACTGGACCACGGAGCAATGGAAGAAGGTGGCCTGGTCTGATGAATCACGTTTTCTTTTACATCACGTGGATGGCCGGGTGTGTGTGCGTCGCTTACCTGGGGAACACATGGCACCAGGATGCACTATGGGAAGAAGGCAAGTCGGCGGAGGCAGTGTGATGCTTTGGGCAAAGTTCTGCTGGGAAACCTTGGGTCTTGCCATCCATGTGGATGTTACTTTGACATGTACCAGCACTGTTGCAGAACATGTTCATCCTTTTATGGAAACGGTATTCCCTAGTGGCTGTGGCATCTTTCAGCAGGATAATGTGCCCTGCCACGAAGCAAAAATGGTTCAGGAATGGTTTGAGGAGCACAACAATGAGTTTGAGGTGTTGACTTGGCCTCCAAATCCCCAAATATCAATCCAATCGAGCATCTATGGGATGTGCTGAGCAATCAAGTCTGATCCATGGAGTCCCCATCTCGCAACTTACAGGACTTAACGGATCTGCTGCTAACATCTTGGTGCCAGATACCACAGCACACCTTCAGGGGTCTAGTGGAGTCCATGCTTCAATGGGTCAGAGCTGTTTTGTCAGCAAAAGGAGGGACCAACACAATATTAGGTGGTCATAGTGTTATGCCGGATCTGTGTATATATCTAATATATTGAGTTCATCACATGGACATGTCCAATTTATATATATGAAATCAACCTCCTTAAAATCGTACAAAAATATGAATCTGTTAGATAGCCAACAGGCAAAATAGCCTATGTCAATTCATTCAAAATAAAACCATTTTTACAAGAATTATGTTGCATTAATGATCTAATTTCAATATCAGTACAAGGACGGAAATTTGAAAGATTAATACTTTCTGGAGGCAAGTTATGACTCACACCACTGAGCCACTATACAGTTAACCTGCACTATACTTTTTGCTCAAAAACGTATTCCTAGCAGGGTGTCACATGCAGTGCCTGAACAAAAAAAGATGGCTAACTTCATTTCAGACCCTGCAAAGTTTTCAAAACTCAACTTTCATCATCAATCCAATGTGACATCTGGTCACGTATTCTTTTTCTAGGCCACTGATATGACTGCCGTTTTCTTCTCATGTGCGTTTTCAAAGTTTTCAAAGTGCACGCAAAATCAATTTGTCGCTGGTTTCGATAAATAAGTCTTTATTTCTGCGGGCAAAAGTAGAACCTGACCAAAAGCAGCACAACAGAAACACATATTTGGCAACAAGGCCTGCAGCGGTCCAGAGCTGACATTCATGACATCTGCTGTTATAAATACAAGAGTAGAAAAACTATAGAAATATCACTGTACAATATGTACACAGCCATTTATCCTCATTTTTTGCACAATATGTGATTTTCATTCACAATGTTTTGTGAAAGGAAACTCTGAGAGTAGGTGAAATGTGTGGGAAAGGAGTTTGGAGCACAGTTAGATTGACTTTGAGATCATTAATCATTATGAATGGCATGAAAAAAAAAAAAAAGGTTTTGCTTCTGTGAAAGCTTCTGAAGAGGCCTGAAACAGAAACATGTTGTATATGAAATGTAATTTTTGTATTTTACTTCATTTTAGGTTCATTATAATAACCATTAAAAAGCTCATTACAAATGTATACTGTACGAGTGAATGGAGTCGTTTTATAATGAATTCTGGAGAAGTACCTTTGCTCAAGCATGGTGTGAATGCTTTTCCCTAATTGCTCTAGGGCAGGGGTGTCCAATCCTGCTCCTGGAGGACCACTATCCTGTAGAGATCAGCTCCAACCCCAATTAAACATACCTGGACCAGCTAATTAAGGTCTTAGTCATGCTAGAAACTTTCAGATTGGTGTGTTGAGGCCAGTTGAAGCTAAACTCTGCAGGACAGAGGCCCTCCAGGACCGAGTTCGGACACCCCTGATCTAGAGTATTTAAGTAGAACTGAAGCTCCCCTGCGGTTTCGCTAGTTGTTTGAGTTTTAATGGTGAGAGTCTTTGGCAACTATGCCGCTTTCATCTTTGCATTCCTTCTTTGAAGTTGAGGGTTGCATTCTCCCCCTGGAATTACTGGTATATCGAAGGTCTTAGTTGATATCCTCCCTTTGGTAGGCTACTCCCTTAGGAATTTGTCAAAGTGCTGACATAGCTGGGCCATCTTCCCTTAGAGTTCTGCTCTTGGGACCTTATAAGGCTAACGCCTGTCCCGCAAGACAGAGGGGGAAGGTTGTATAGCCCGGGACTTCTATAGAGAATAGATGCTTGGGTATCTTCTCTTGCTGTTGGGGGATTTTGGCTTATGGAATAATAGTGCCACCAAGTAGTCTTTGAGTCATATTGGATGCGCCCTTGGGGTTGATGCGCTTTGACTCTAGCTAGGTAATCCTATGCTATGCCCACTATCTTTGTGCACATTTTTATGCTGTGGGAAGTGCCATTCCACTTCGAAAGGGAATGTCTTGGTTACACCAGTTCGCCGTGAAGGGGAACGAGACGCTGTGTAGGGCTTGTCTGTGCGTCTCCTTCAGACGAAAGAGTTGATGATGTTTATACTCATAGGCACCAATGAATTGGTGTGTTTGGTACATGTGCTTCAGACACCGGTCACGAGGATGGTGTTCCCCATAGCATGAACTCCATGATGCAGCATCTCGTTCCCCTTGTCAGGGAACCAGGGTTACTTAACCTAGACCAGGGGTAGGCAATGTCGGTCCTGGAGAGCCACTGTCCTGCAGAGTTTAAGCTCCAACCCTAATCAAACACACCTGAACACACTCTAAAAAATGCTGCGTTAAAAACAACCCAAGTTGGGTTGAAAATGGACTAACCCAGCAATTGGGTTGTTTTAACCCAGTGAATGGATTGTTTTAACCCAGCAATTGGGTTGTTTTAACCCAGTGAATGGATTGTTTTAACCCAGCAATTGGGTTGTTTTAACCCAGTGAATGTTTTTTTTTTTAACCCAGCATTTTTTAGAGTGCAAGCTAATCAATGGCTGCGTCCGCAATCACATACTCTCTTGAGTAGGGACTTATTTTGAATAAGTAATTACTTCACGATCGCTTAAAAAAATCTGTTCTATATAGTATGAATGTGTGTAGTATGAATGTAATCTGGACATAGCTACTACATTCGCCATGTTGTCTTTATCATGTGACCTACCAGTGTCAGTTTCATCGCTTCACTGCCATTCATAAATCCTCTCCTGTGGCCTCATGGGATAGTAAAGTGTCCATTGTATGCACACTTCAGAATCTCACCAGAAGTAGTAGGTCATGCAGGTACTTTTTGTCTACTTTTATGAGTACTGTGAATTCGGACATACTTCTTTTATCATATATTGTTTTTCGCCTACTATATAGTACCCAAATGTCTTCAAGATTACTAAGGATGCAGGCAGGTGAGTTTTTTTCTGGGTTGGAGCTATACTCTGCAGGACAATGGCTCTAAGGGACCGATGTTGCTTACCCCTGATCTAGACATTATGAAATAAATCTTACAACACTTGAGTATTTACAGCATGTAGTAAAAGTTTAAAGGCCCCACTTTATATTAGGTGGCCTTAAGTACTACGTACTTACATCAAAAAATAAGTACAATGTACTTACTGTATTCAAATTGTATTGCAAAACACCTTTGCTGATATTGAGGTGGGATATGGGTAGGGTTAGGGACAGGTGTGGTGGTATGGGTAAGTTTAAGGGTAGGGTTAGGGACAGGTGTGGTGGTATGGGTAAGTTTAAGGGTAGGGTTAGGGACAGGTGTGGTGGTATGGGTAAGTTTAAGGGTAGGGTTAGGTGTAAGGGAAGTGTCAACTGTGTAACTACAAATGTAACAGAAATTAATTACAGACGTAATTACATGCAGGTATTTTTAAAAATGTAAGTACAATGTAAAAACATGTATGTACACAATAAGTGCATTGTATCAAATTATTAATTAAAATGTTAGTACATAGTAGTTAAGGCCACCTAATATAAAGTGGGTCCAGTTTAAAACATGTTATAAAGTATTTCATAATTCACTGATGTAAACTTATATATATACTCACATTGGTAACTCGTTTGAATGCACATTATTTAGGAATATCTAAAATAGAATTTAATAGTCAAGTTCTAATCTGGTTGGTTGGCATTTGCAGCTTCTGAGAGGTCAGTCAAATGCTCTCTTACCATTTAAGTGGGCGGTTCTTGGCCAGACTAGTAATATTTCTATCAATGGTTGATGGTGCAACTCTCTGCAATGATGTTTATTTACGTGTTTCCTTTCATCCTTTTTTTGCAGCACAAGGGAATCTGGGATACATTCGAGGTTCTCACGGCAGGAACTTTTCCCGTCCGCCGCTGCACTTCCAGCAAATACAGCACAGTTTACTGACCCAGGCCGTATGACTATTCATGGCAAGTATACTGATAATAATTGCCAAAATCTTGGGCAAATCAAGCACTGTGTACACAGGGAGGCCATAGGGCACATTTCAGAATACAGATTTACAGGAAATCTACAGTAAAGGTTGAATGTGATTCATTACTTAAATCACATTCAACAGAACGGGCCACATGAAATGAAATGTAAATAACCGTAATGAACTGATTAAAGAAAAACAAAGATTTCTCTAGGAAACGTTCAGAAAGCTAATCAGATGATATACAAAGTGTCTTACAAATGAGATGGAATGTGTGATATGCCTTTCAAGCGAAGCATCAGAGGTGAAGATTGTTAATGAATTCTCTTGCTCACAGGGTTGTTTGGTCTAATTATCCGGAATGTGAATTATTTGCTAATTATCAAAGCGGCAAATCATTCGCCTACGTTGAAAATTACATGAAAATGTGCCTCAAAGCATGGTGCATTGAAAAATTAACAATTTTGCATTGGTTAACGACTTGTGGAATTATAAAATCAGCTGTTGTGTGTGTTTGTGTGTGTGTGTGTGGGGGGGTATTTTATGCCATAACGGGATGGTAAACACGTCCCGTCATAAGTAATTAAATGCTTTGCATTTTAATCAGATGCTTCTGAGAGGCATGTTGACTGTGCGGCGGGTTCAGGTTATTGTTGACGATGTTAATGCTGCACAGCTCAATCAGCCCATCTTCCTGCTCTACAAATGCTAATAATCAAACACTCCCACTGTCAGAAAAAGAATGAGAACAATGGTTAAAACTTCATACATTAAGATCAAACATTATTACATTGCATATTGCTTATCAGATCATTAGTTAATGTGCATTTTATAGAGCCCCTAAATGGACATGGAATAATTTGGTTGATTCATTTTGGTTGATTGTTTGAAACAATCTGTATTGTATAAAGGTGCTATAAAAATAAAGGTGACTTGACTTGACCTTTGCATTCACTCGCAAAACCTTTGCATTCCCTTGCAAGTGAACGTGAAAGCATGAAATGTATTTTTTTCTCCAATCTCATATATTTTCCATCACCATGTCCCTTTAGGCCTCTGTGGCGTTCAAATTTTCATATTTTTTTTATTGTATTCCTGTAGCTGAAAGAGTTGTGCTATGTCAGGGTCATGGGTTAGATTTCCAGGGAACGCATGAACTGATAAAATGTATATGTACTGTAAGTCACATCTGCCAAATGCATAAATGTAAATTTTCATAAAAATTAGTTATATATATAGTGATGTTTGACTGTGCAAAACTCACTGCCACAGTGGCAGGGTGTTGTCAGTGGTCGCCTATTTTATCATCCATCAGAAGAAAATCATAAGTTTGAAAAACAAAATAATGCACAAATGATATGGTATCCCTTTAACTTGTTACGTATGTGGAATAGTAATTGTGATGTTTGGCTTTGCAAACACCACTAATAATGTGTGCTGATGACTTATAAGTTTTACCAAAGATATTTGACATTACTCATAAATTAAGCACATCCCACTTGTCTGCCCTTCCTCTTACCTCTCTTGTATGAGTCTGACTAATGCAATAATTTATTATGCTGAAAGATAAAGTTCAACTAGAAATGTCTGTCCAATGGGCAGAAAATGTCAGTGAGATCATTTTACTGTCCTGAGTGCAAAAAGTAATGTAATTAAATGAGGGCTTGTGCGGCTGCATACCTGAAAAGCTCCTGCCTAGACACTGACTCATCAGACGACAGAGACAGAGCATAGTTTGGGCAAGTGTAAGCGCCTATTTGTGTATGTTTTACCTGTTTAAGTCGCCTGGGCATTGAAGCAGCATATGCAGTGATGTATAGCACAGAGGTAGAAATGAAAATAAAGATGAAAGGAAGCCGATATTAAAGGTGAAGTGTGTAATTGCATAAATAATGAGTGTTTTCAAACAGGTTTCTCAAACAGTTGTTCCCTTCTCATAGTGCAGCAGTTGGTTTCAAAAGTAAATATTCTTTCCAGCTGGTGAGAATCGGTTATTTTATACCTAGGTGTGTCTACTTCTGTACTAGCAACAAAGGCTATCCCAATTCGAAGGCTCCTTCAAATGCGGCCTCCAAATGCATCCATCGGTTTCCGTGAAATGAAGGATACAACAGATGGATCCTTCACTACCCCAGAATTCATTGTACGCTAGTGATGATGGGATTTTTTGGGAGAAATTACCGAATTACACATTTAAACATAAATATTAGGTTTCAATTTACTCAAATCTCTAAAGGGGTAAAATTTTATGAAAATTTAACAACGCTCAATTTGATCTTTAATGGGATTCCGCTCTCACACTAAGGCTGTGTGTCCACCAAAGCGGTTTTTCGCAAGGCTGGCTGGCGTATCCTATTGTTTTCAATGGGAGCGCCACGTTTTTAGAACGCCATGAGCGCAACGAGGCGCTAAGTGTCTAATTTATGCTCAAGCGCATTTTTACTGGTCGCCGAGAGTTGAAGAATGTTTAACTTTAAACACAGCGCTCAGCACTGTCACTTTTTATCTAGCCGACCAATCACAGTGGAGGAGGGGCGGGACAAATAAAACACTGACCAACCGCCGTACAACTTCAACAGATGACAACAACAAGCATAATAACGGAACAAATGTATTTAAAACAAGAGCCAGAGCATTATATCGGCATTTTTCTTTTTGTTCACTTGATTTGTACCAGTTTTCTGATGTTCAAATATTTTTTTGATTTGAATCTAAAGTGGTAATGTGATTCATCTTAATGAATGGTGCTCTTGATTCAAGGCTCAGAACACTATTTGAAGAATTATTGAAATCCCTAGAGGAAATGAATGAGTGAAATACCTAGAGTGAAATATCTAGAGTCGTGGCTGCTGAAAAAGTCACAGTTACATTCAATTGCTCGAATAAACGAATAAACTTGTTTATTGCCTTGTCTTTACACATTTAACTTGGATATTATAGCATAAAAAAAATCACACTTCACCTTTAATACAGCATGAATATCCCCAGAATGGTTGTGATGTTGATAGCTGACATGTTTGATATGGAGGACAGATATGGGCTTTGTCTATGCAGATTACGAAGAGGATGCAGCTTTTTGAAATCAAAATCTAACCAATGGTACCAGTCATATTCCGCATAGAATAACAGAGCAATACTGAACTTAGTCCGTCAATCATAAGGGCCACAGGAAGCCATCGTCAAGATTTCCTGTCATGTGACTGATGAGGTAAGAACTCGCTCCAGGGCTTGATTGATTGTGACAATGCAGTCCAGATGAGATAATAAGAGAGAGAAAGGCCTTCTGAAGAACAGGAACCCATCGCTGTCACAGCCTATGGAAAGGAAAACAGATGAAGTTAAACCAGCAAGAGAAAATATGCTTATTTCCTCCTCTTCTGATGGGACACATTTAAAAATATACACATAGAAACACATTAACTCCAAATCCTAGTGAGCTGCCTACCTAGACAACATTTTGTAGACATCATGGAGTGCATATGACACAAAGCTGTTTCTAAACGTATCCAGCAACACCATGCCTTCTTTAGTTCAGATTCTAAGTCTATGTGTATGCTTATTGCGTTGTGTCAATAGCTTAGCGACATGCTAACATAAGCCATTGGAATCAACTGTGAGTGTTTGCTGAGTTAAAGATGAAGTTTTTAGGCTTTTAGTATGAATGTTAGCCTTTATATATAAGCTAGTGTGCTCCAAAACAAGGCAGTGGCTATTTGCACTAAGTGAAAATAGCAATAGGGGGCAAGCAAAGATTCGCATTTAGAAGATATAAGCATTCAAAACGTATAGTCTCTCACTTCCGCCAATATGGGTCAATGATTTTGATGACATCACTCTGTCTAATATTGGTCACTTGTTCACACGTTTACTATTTTCTACATGGTGAATGGCACATAGTGCACTATATAGGGGATAGTAATGAGTCAGACGAATTAAGTCTGTTTTCACGTTAGGGCACACAGTCTGCTCTGGTCCAGAGACACATTAGCACAGAGTGGATGATATGCTCGAGTCGGCGCAGACCAGAAAATGTATATCGGACCCATTTGATTTGCACAGAATTCTATATTTTAAAGCGATATGGAGGAGGAAATGTTTTCCTATTTCAGTGAAAATTAGATCAACACATTGAATAATGCTGTGCGTTTCAAGTACTTTAGTGGGCCTTTAATTAAGGAGCATTATTTGTGTTCAGTTAGCATTAGTTAAACATTTAACTATAGTCCCCTTTAGAAATCAATGGTCCTCCTTAGACATTCCACTAACTGTCAGTTAACTCGAGCCTGTTCACACGAAAATGCGTATAAATAATACGGGTGTGCAATGTCGTGGAATGTATACACCAAAATGAGTTTTGGCGTGCATATGGTACACAGTTCCCATTCAGTCGGTCACGTTCGACGTACGTCGGACGTACCGACGAATTGGGATCACTTCTGGGAGCCCCTATCAGCTTCGAGATATCTAGAACCGGCCAATGAACAATTGGCGTGCAAGATTTGCATCTCGCGCTCCGCCCCACGCCGCGGGTATAAACAGGAAGCGAGAGCGAATGCACGCTGTCATTCACTTCGGAGCCAAACGGCGAATCGAAGACCACTCAACATTGAGTTAAAACTGCTATCAGCGAGACAAGAGAGTAAGGAACCGGAGAAGAGGAGAAACGCGTGTTGGAGAGACGGCACATTCCAGCGGGATCGCGGAAGACTCATCTGCTGCCTCTGTAGTACAGAGAAAACTGCTGTTCTCACAGCAACAAATTTCTGTTGGTCTGGTGGGCGTTTTCCCTGTTTGAGTACAGGCACGGGCTGCACTAAACCCCGTGCGCTGTCGCGTTTCCCCCTGAGTGCTTCAGCACAGAGCATTTCCTCACAAAAAGAGCTTCACGGGTGACGTGGCGTCTTTTTCAAGATGTCTTACCACCCGTGCGTTTCTGGATGCGGTCGTTCCCTGTCCCCTGCTGACGGTCACAATCGCTGTCTCACGTGTTTGGGCACTGCGGGAACATGACTATCTCGGAGCTAAGATCGAGACTCTCCTACCTCCGGGCTGGGGGAGTCCCCTTACCCATCCCACGAACTAGTTCTACCCCTAACCCGGGTAGACCTACTTCTTTGGATGGCCAGGGTGATCTGAGGATTACGTTTAGGGCAAACCCGCCGAGTGAACCTCCGCAGGCCCCTAATCCCTCAGCTCCGCAGCCGGTAGAGCCTCCGAGAGAAACCGCTGGACCCTCCCACGGGAGACCAGTGGTGACTTTTGGAGCTCCAGCGGACGAACAGATGTCGATCGCTGCATCGGAGGGGGAGTTTCAGTCCTCGGAGGATGAAGGGTCAGTTGTACTGCCTCCCTCTGGGAGAGTGGCAACGGCTGCCCCGGACCCCGAGATGGCTGCTATGCTTGCCCGGGCCGCCGACAGGGTTGGGCTCGTGTGGAACCCTCCACCGTGTCCCGAACCCTCTAGGTTGGACGATTGGTTCCTCGGGGCGGGTCGCGCTGGTTCTCACCTTTCTTCCCAGAGGTGCATGAGGAGCTCATGAGGTCGTGGACGGCACCTTTTTCTGCCAGAAACCGACCGAGTGACTCCTCCCCCCTCACTACCCTCGACGGCGGACCAGCCAAGGGTTACGTGGGGATCCCGCCAGTGGAGCGCGCCGTCGCGATGCAACTGTGTCCGGCAACCGCCTCTAACTGGCGCGGTGACCCACGTCTCCCATCCCGGGCCTGTAAGTTCTCTTCCGGTCTGACCGGGAAGGCTTACAAGGCTTGCGGACAGGCTGCGTCCGCCTTGCATGGCATGGCGTTGCTGCAGGTCCACCAGGCCCAGGCACTCCTTGACATGCACGAGGGTAGGCCTGACCCAGAGCTCCTCCGGGAGCTCCGGACGGCGACGGACCTCGCCCTCCGGGCGACGAAAGTCACCGCCCGTGCCATTGGTTAGGCGATGTCCACACTTGTGGTCCAGGAGCGGCATCTCTGGCTTAACCTGGCTGATATGAGGGAGACCGATAAATATCGGTTCCTGGACTCCCCCATCTCGTCAGCTGGGTTATTCGGCGACGCGGTCGAGAGCTTCGCCCAACAGTTCTCGGCCGCCCAGAAGCAGACGGAGGCGATCAAACACATCCTGCCCCGGCGGCCCGCTGCTGCCTCCACCCCGCCGCCGGTGGCAGCGCCTCCGGCTACTCGTCGCCGAGGACGTCCACCAGCCGCCGCCTCCGCCCCCGCCAAGGCACCGCAGCAGCCTAACACCAGCCGACGGTGTGGGGCCGGCCGTGGGAAGGATGTCCAGCCCGCTCAGGCCGCTGCCAAGCCAGGTGGCAAGCGTCGTCGCAAGCGACCCTGAGACAGGCCGCCCAGAGATGGAGGAAACTGCTCTACGGGAGATGGCTGCAGCACCACTCCCTTCCCCGGAGGAGGGCCGGGGGAGAATCTTTTGTTTGTCTGTTCAACCTTTTGTTTGTCTGTTCCAAAACTTCAATAAAAGAGCAGTTTCCAATATCTCTGGGTGCCAAGAGAGCGCGCTTGGCGGTGGTCGACGCTCCCATGCCTTGCCACCCTCAAGTACCTCTCCCTTCGCCAGCAGGGGACGTCGGCTGTCGGGACGCACACAAGCGGCCTCCCCACACTCGCACGTCCCCTCCGCGGATGCAGGTAAGTGTTGCACAGCACACTCAGATCCCGCTTCGGGCCGCTCCCATGCCATCCGAGCCGGATCCCTGTGTTCCGCCTTGCTGCCCCGCTGCGGGTACGTCTGTGGTGCCGATGATCCCCCTTGCTTGGAGTCTGGGAGCCTGGCTAGCGCTTCCCAGCCCGTCTCGGTGGCTCCTCCGTACCATCAGACTCGGCTATGCGATTCAGTTCGCCCGGTGTCCCCCCAAGTTCAGGGGCGTTCACTTCATGACTGTAGTGGAGGCGAACGCCCCCGTGCTCAGAGCGGAGATCGCTGTCCTACTGGCGAAGGACGCGATAGAGCCGGTCCCTCAAGCCGATATGAGGTCCGGGTTCTACAGCCCGTACTTCATTGTACCCAAGAAAGGCGGCGGGTTACGACCGATCTTGGACCTGCGATTCCTGAACCGGTCCCTTCACAGGCTGCCGTTCACGATGTTAACGCAGAATCGCATCTTCAGGTGCATCCGTCCCCGAGATTGGTTTGCAGCGATCGACCTGAAGGACGCGTACTTTCATGTCTCGATTCTCCCTCGACACCAGCCCTTTCTGCGCTTCGCGTTCGAGGGACGGGCATATCAGTACCGCGTCTTACCCTTCGGCCTGTCCCTGTTGCCCCGCGTCTTTACGAAGGTTGCGGAGGCGGCCATTGCTCCCATGTGAGAGCATGGTGTTCGCATCCATAACTACCTCGACGACTGGCTGATCCTTGCCCAGTCGCAAGAGCAGTTGTGCGAACACAGGGACAAGGTACTCAGTCACCTCAGCCAGTTGGGACTTCGGGTCAACTGGGAGAAGAGCAAATTCTGTCCCACACAGAGGATCTCTTTTCTCGGTATGGAGCGCGTCCAGTCAGTGTTGAACTGCTTGAATTCGTTCCAAGGCAGGACAGCGGTACCACTGAAACATTTTCAGAGGCTCCTGGGGCATATGGCATCCGCAGCCGCAGTAACGCCGCTCGGGCTACACGATCGAGTCCCGAGATGGGCGTGTCACAGCGGTTCCCTCCGCGTCCAAGTGACTACACGATCGTGCCGCCAAACCTTCGGCCCGTGGTCGGACCCTCCGTTTCTCCGGGCGGGAGTTCCCCTAGAACAAGTGTCCAGGCACTCCGTTGTCTCCACGGATGCCTCATCCACGGGTTGGGGTGCCACGTACAACGGGCTTGCAGTTTCGGGTCTGTGGACGGGGCCTAAACTGCAATGGCATATCAATTGCCTCGAGTTGTTAGTAGTTCGTTTTGCACTCAGCCGCTTCAAAGTGCCGCTTAGAGGCAAGCACGTTCTGGTCCGGACGACAACACTGCGACCATAGCGTACATCAACAAACAGGGTGGTCTACGCTCCTGTCGCATGTCGCAACTTGCCCGCCATCTCCTCTTCTGGAGTCTGAAGCATCTGAGGTCGCTTCGTGCCGTTCACATTCCGGGCCTGCTCAGTCGTGCGGCCGACGAGCTGTCACGTCAGCAGGTGCTTCCGGGAGAATGGCGACTCCATCCCCAGGCGGTCCAGCTAATCTGGAGTCGTTTCGGGGCCACACAGGTAGACCTGTTTGCCTCCCCAGAGACGACCCACTGTCAGTGGTTTTATTCCTTGACCGAGGGGACCCTCGGGTCGGATGCCCTGGCCTACAGCTGGCCCCGGGAAGAACGCAAGTATGCGTTTCCCCCAGTGAGCCTTCTTGCGCAGACACTGTGCAAAGTCAGGGAGGACGAGGAGCAGGTCCTGTTGGTCGCTCCGTATTGGCCCAACCGGACTTGGTTCCCGGAACTAGTGCTCCTTGCGACAGCACCTCCCTGGCCCATTCCTCTGAGAAAGGACCTCCTGACTCAGAGACGGGGCACCCTATGGCACCCGCGTCCAGACCTCTAGAAACTCCATGTCTGGTCCCTGGACGAGACGCAGAGGTTCTAGGTGTCCTACCGCAAGCGGTAGTTGACACCATTACTTCCGCTAGAGCTCCCTCTACGAGGCGCCTCTATGCGTTGAAAGGGAACCTGTTCGTCGATTGGTGCTCTTCTCGCCGAGAAGACCCCCGAAGGTGTTCGATCGGATCTGTGCTTACCTTTCTACAAGATGGGTTGGAGCAAAGGCTGTCTCCCTCCACCCTCAAAGTCTATGTTGCTGCTATCGCCGCTAATCATGAGCTCGTAGATGGAAAATCTCTAGGTAAGCATGATGTGGTCGTCAGGTTCCTTAGGGGAGCGAGGAGATTAAATCCGCCTCCGCCAACTCTGGTGCTAACTGCACTACAGAGAGAACCCTTTGAGCCTCTGCAGTCAGCTGAGTTGAAAGTTCTGTCGTTAAAGACAATACTCCTGACTGCGTTGGCCTCCATCAAGAGGGTAGGGGACCTGCAGGCATTTTCGGTCGACGAATCGTGCCTGGAATTCGGGCCCGGTAACTCTCATGTGATCATGAGACCCCGGCCTGGATATGTGCCCAAGGTTCCCACTACTTCCTTCCGGGACCAAGTGGTGAGCCTGCAAACGCTGCCTTCGGAGGAGGCAGACCCAGCCCTAGCTTTTCTCTGTCCCGTCCGTGCTCTCCGGACTTACGTGGACAGAACGCAAAGCTTCAGGACCTCAGAGCAGCTCTTCGTCTGTTACGGAGGACAGCAGAAGGGAAAGGCTGTCTCCAAGCAGAGGATGGCCCACTGGATAGTGGAGGCCATCGTCTTGGCTTATCAGTCCCAAGACGTGCCCTGCCCGCTCGGGTTAAGAGCCCACTCCACTAGGGGTGTTGCCTCTTCCTGGGCGCTGGCTTGTGGCGCCTCGCTGACAGATATTTGTAGATCTGCGGGCTGGGCGACACCCAACACGTTCGCTAGATTCTATAGCCTCCGTGTAGAGCCGGTATCTTCCTGTGTGCTCACTTCCCATAGTCAGTAACACCGACGTGCCTGTTCTAGTGTCGGCTTGCTGCGCCATTCCCTCCCCTATGGTAGACGGATTGCGTACGCTTATTTTGCTCCAGTCGAGTTCCCCTGAACGGCGAACCCTGTAGAGTCCTCCGCAACCCGCGGCAGTCGGACGTGGCGGAGCGTTCGACGCCAGGTCTAACACTCGTATGCATTGGTGGAACTTGTGTCGGTCAGCCCATACGTGTATTCTCCGTGTATAACTCCCTCTGGGCATGATGTGGCTTCCGCAGCTGCCTTCACAGGCACGCTTTCCCAGCGTTATCCAATACAGTCAGCTGAATGGGTCTTGCGGAACAGCAGCTTGGACTCTCCCTGCGTGAACTTTCCCGCCCGCATCAGATCGGGGTCTGAGGGGCTCATCGCTGGGCGCTGGAAGTGGTAGTAACTATGGCGTTTTCCATAGGGATCCCAATTCGTCGGTACGTCCGACGTACGTCGTACGTGACCGACTGAATGGGAACGTCTCGGTTACGTATGGTAACCCTCGTTCCCTGAAGGAGGGAACGGAGACGTATGTCCCGTCGCCACAGTTGCTGTACCATCACTGCAGGTTGAGCCACTACGTTTGGCTCCTCAGTGAAAAACAGGGTGCATTCGCTCTCACTTCCTGTTTATACCCGCGGCGCGGGACGGAGCACGAGATGCAAATCTCACACGCCAATTGTTCATTGGCCGGTTCTAGATAGCTCGAAGCTGATAGGGGCTCCCAGAAGTGATCCCAATTCGTCGGTACGTCCGATGTACGTCTCCGTTCCCTCCTTCAGGGAACGAGGGTTACCATACGTAACCGAGACGTTTTTCGCGTGCATATGATACGCACTTATTGGCGTATTATACGCGCTAACCTGCCACCCTCCACCCCCATCCTACCCAAGAGCGTGTCATATACACACCTTAAAGTACGTATCATATGCACATGAAAAACTGCGTACCATTTGCATGCCAAAACGCATTTTGGCGTGTACATTCCACAACATTGCACACATTCTCATGTGATCGTGTTGGTTAACTCACATTACTTTCCAACTATATGTCAACTAGAGTATTAGTAGACCCTTAAGTTAGGTTTTAGGGTTAGTAGAATAAGTTGACATGTAGTTGCAAAGTTACTTAAAGTTAGTAAAATGTCTAAAATGGACTATCGAAATAAAGCGCTACTGACACTTATTTTATTATATAGGCAACATTTCTCATTTTAGCAGGTTCAGTTGAGCTTCTGTGTATGTTCGCTGATCAATGTTTAAATGTGAATAAAGACCTTTTTCAATCTGTAAATCATATAAAGCGATCGAGTCTCTTCAGACAATTTGGACTAAACTGCTCAATTCATTTGATTTGTTTTACGATCTCTTTATGAACTTTTTAAAGAGTTAAAGAAGGCAGTTTAATTGTCAATTTCATTGACCTTCAATGGAAAGTCCTGCTGATCAAGTTAGAAATGTATCAAACTGTCAAGGTGTAGTTAGCTATCTGAATAACAACAATAATTACGTAAAGTTATTTTTTGCCACAAAAATACACACTTACAAGGACTGTGCACTTGCAATGCTTTGGCCACAGGATTTACATCTGCATTTGTGCACTTGTGTTGAGTGTGTTTTTGGCCTTAAACCCTAAAATACGCACAATATAACAATAAACACTGCGTTAGCATTCTCGCCCATCATTGCTAGTGGATCTCCAGCCTGCATAATGTGTTGTACAATATTACCACTCTTTTATCACCCACTTTTAAATCTAACCTTTTCTCAATCTCTCACAGCTCTCTCCTTTTTTGTCCCAAGTTCGTGACTAATCAGCACAAGCTCAGTGAAGTGTGTGGGTGTCATCAGCGAGGTAAAGAAAAACCTTGACTCTCCTGCGCATATGACTTTTAAACTAGACACCTGAAGCATGAAATTGGTCAGATAGTCCTCCCACATAGACAAGACATGTATTGATACAGTACCTGTGACTGGACACCTTTTAGATTGGAGTGAAAATGCTCATTTTCAGTGCAAACTCAGCTTAAGGCCATGAATCCAGTTCCAACTTTCACAAATGTGAGTGAAGTAGCAACAAGGTTTGGAAATGTAATTTACCCCCAGGCCTGTTTTTTGCATCCCAGTTCATTCAGAACGACTTATTATGGATGAGAGAAAGGATATGTGGAGGTAGGTAAAACAGTTGAAAAGTTGACAAAGAAAGGTTCAAAACTTTTCAACAGAAGGCCAAGTTCAACACTTGCAGTTTCGGACATTGGACAAAAGCACAAAATTATCTCTTTTAATTGATTTTTGTTCTGTGCTTCTGAATACAAGCTCTGTTACGAATCCTAGTGTGCCACCTTTCTGTCTGCTGTCTACACAGGCAGCTGCCTTCTAAGGGAGAATCATAAATTAAATGGAACCTCATAAGTGACACTCTGTAGAGTCCTTCAAGCAAAAAGTCTTGTCAGCGACTATTTACATAAATCTTTTAACCAGCCATGAAAATTCACAATTCTCTTTTCCAATTTTGATACCACAACTAATACTACTATTAACTAATAGGCTATAAATATAAATATACTGAAGTCTGCATTGTCTTCACTATATAAATTAAACATAAATGAATTATATGTAAAACTATGTTTTTTCAAATATCCCCTTTCATGCAGTGTGTAATATAGCTGTTTGTTAATGTAAGCATTCTGCAAAGTGCACAATAAATAAACGTATTGTCTCCCAAAAGAAAGAATCGACTCTGAACCACGTATACGAGTCATTTGTAATTTGAATCTCACTGTGTGACGGTTCTACATACCTAGAAAAATCAATTTGCATAATTCCCGCCTATGTTGTACGTTGTCAAACACTTACGACTGCTTCTCAAATCTCGAAGTTCAACGCCGGTGGACCAGGATATTTTACAAACGCTTATGTTACATCAGTCATTCAAGTTAGTCCTTGGCTTGCTCAGTTGGGACACAACATTTTCAACTAAATATCCAAATAAATCTGATTAGTAAACTAAATTAACAATATAAACTAAATTACTGATCTGCCCACATTGTCACTGTATGATAATTGAAATGAGCTGATGACATCACCGTTTTCTTCGGAGCGGCTGTACGGCCGAATCAAATTATGTTGCATTATTTTACTGTTTAACACTGTGAAGTTGCTTTGAAACAATCTGCATTGTTAAAAGCGCTAGATAAATAAAGTTGACTTGACTAGTCCTTGGTTAACGTTAGCCCTTGGCTAATTATTGATACAGTTTCCGCATGTGTACCGCAATAAATTAGAAATATACGCATGGGTTTGTTGATGGACATACAGTTGGTGAGGAATTACAGTTGCATCATCTCCTAATATACCTCAAAATGAGTAGTGTATCACTGAGAAACGTCCTGCTCGAGTCCTCCTTGTGATGGAGGTTCGGGTTGAATAACTAGTTCTTCCAATGTTTTAACAATGGACTCGCGCTCGGATTGATGCTCAACATCATCATTACTGCCTTTATAGAAGCCTCCGGAGCTGAAGTTCAGTTATGGTAATGGGTGTTTAGCTTTTGAAACACGTGGTAGACCAATCACAACAGACTGGGCCATCTGGCCAATCAGAGTAGAGTAGGCTCTTGAAAGGAGGGATTTATTCCTTCGAGTCGTTTGAGAATCATTGAAAAAATGTGGTGATGTGCAATGTACATTATGAGAAAATAAAACAGTTTTTTGACCTTTGATGCATGTAAACATGTTGTAGGAGACTTCCATAACAAAATTAGGAGCCTTTAAAATAGCATAATAGGGGCAAGTTACAAAAGTTATTTAGTCAAGAGCAGCGAGTGATTTTTACTTTGTACTTTTTTGTTTGATGAGCATTAAAAACGTAGACAGCAGCAGGAATGTTAGGCTGCTATCACTTTAAGACCTAAACATGCATTTTATTTCTCAACTGTTTACATTCACTTAAGACATAATCGGCTATGTTTACTGGGATACTGCCAGAGATAATTTTGTAAATTTGTCCGTTCAAGTGCAAGAAGGTGTAAAAGAGAGCTCAGTTTAGTATTTGCGTGCTGTCTGAGAGATGCAGATTTCTGGGCGCACTCTACAGATGTGTGAGTAAAGAATTGAGTTTCCTTTTTGCGTCTTCTTTTGCTTGAATAACTAAATTGGCAAGGCTTAAACGTTTGTGATGATGCAGTGCTGGCTGTCAACTGTCCCAAATGGAATTCAAGTTTGTTCACGTTCACGTTATCACAATATTGCATTGTAGGAATTCATCATAATGTTACTGGCCAACTGGCAATTGACACCATTTCATATACTTATCAACGCATTATCGATTGCATTCCCTGAAAATGATACAAGGCAGCATACACTCTCAAAAAAAAAAATACAAAATTGCACCTTTAAAGGTACAAGTGGCTGTCACTGGGGTGGTACCCTTAAGGGTAAGTTTTTGTACCTCTAAGTCAGGAGTAGGCAAGTTCGGTACTAGAGAGCTGATGTCCTGCAGAGTTTAGCTCCAACCCTACTAAGCCACCATAGTATAAAACTCATGGCTCCCAGCATGCATTGCAGCATTAAGTATGTCCCCATTGTTGCGATTCATATGCTGATTCTTGATATCTGTGTGCTTCTAAAAAAAATTCCCCCTAGAATGTATTTAAAAATCTAAATTCAGAATGTCTGATCTGTGGCAAGAAAGTATTGTTGGTGAATATTATTTATTAACATTTTTAGTCAGTGATGAGTTTAATCAAACATTTTTCTTCATGATAATTTGTGTGTGGCTTCTTTTGATTTGAACAGACTATGTGTTTTGTTAACACTGTAACAAAAACGTCTAAGGTTACGTATGTAACCTCTGTTCCCTGAGAACAGGGAACGAGCGCTGCGTCTAGCTGACGCTATGGGGGGGAACGCCCTCGGCGTGACTGGTGTCTGAAGCTACTATCGAATCACGGCAAAGTCTTTGACCGACGTCAGCCCATGACGTCATCAACGTGCGACCCGGAAGTATAAAAGGGCGCCGTGCCAACACATACACATCTTCTCGTCTGAAGGGACTGTATGGCAGATAGGCCCTGAAGCATGGCAACGCGACGCAGCGCTCGTTCCCTGTTCTCAGGGAACAGAGGTTACATACGTAACCTTAGACGTTCCCTTTCGAAAGGGAACTCTCGCTGCGTCTAGCTGACGCTATGGGGAACGATATACCAACGCCGCCATGCTGAGGGGAGTGTCTGCCATTGGCAGTGACAACTGTCAACTCAAGTAATTCATAGAAAAAACCTGAGCGATTCCCCCTCAGGTCCTGGGCTGACAGTGACAGCACTCCCTACGGTCATAGCCCAAGCTATACAACTAAACGGAACCCTAACGCACTGCGTGGAGTTCCATCTAGACAGCTCGAAGGCCCGGGACCACTACTTCCAAAGAAGGGGTCCCTTCAAGGGAATGTGGCTAGGGGACCCGAAGGAACCCCAGCCAGTCACTACTCGGGAAATGTTCTCCCGAGTGCCACCAGGGAGGCCTGACCTGGTGCCCTAAGTGTTATGGACACTTCGGTTTAGCCAACCCTGTCTGTTCAAACAGAGCCTCTGGATGGTGCCCAAGGGGCGTCCAAGCTAAGGGACTGAAACACAGGCAGTCTTACTTAGCCCGGAACTCAGAGACGGGTTATCCAAGAGAGCAACACTCAGCGTAGTGCTTTTCAACCCTTGCTATCGAGGGGAGTCTGCCTGCTCAAATCAAGGATCTACCAGGTGCTTGTGTTTCAAAGCAGTAGGGAGGCCGAAAGGGCCTTAATGACTGATCTAACAGGGAGGCCTCATGAGAGGCCTACGACCGTCTGACCAGGCTCAGGCGGCTGAGCACTCATAGACGACCCTCATTGAGGGGAGCAGCTGAGCCTGCCTGGCGAGTAACCTCCAGCTGTAGGCCCAACTACCACAAGTTCTCACAGAGAACTGGTAATCAAAGTGCCTAGCTCAGGAACTTCAACTTCAAGGAGGCCCTGTGGGCCTACTACTTGATAGCGGGTATTCCAGGGAGGCCTATAGAGGCCTACTACCTAACCGCAAGCCATGCTGGAAACCCAAGCATCCAGGCTCGGGACTCCGTCCTCAGGGAGGCCTTAGTGAGGCCTACTACCTGACAGCAATACCGCCTGCTGAGGTTACCCTTGTTTTCTCAAGGAGGCCTAATGGAGGCCTACTACTTGACAGTCAAGCTACGCAGGCTAGTCGGGCATCCTGTTTAAGGAACCCGTCCTCAAGGGAGGCCTATTAAGGCCTACTACCTGATAACCAGCCTTTAGGGAGGCCTGGAGAGGCCTACTACCTGATTGCAATACGTGCCAAATGACTGGGTCCCAGGAACACCTCAGGGAGGCCTGATGGGGCCTACTACCTCGTTCGAGTGACCACCATCTGGGACTCGACAGTCAAGCTACGCAGGCTTTTCGAGCATCCTGATTAAGGAACTCGCCCTCAAGGGAGGCCTATTAAGGCCTACTACCTGATAAGCAGCCTTCAGGGAGGCCTGGAGAGGCCTGCTACCTGTATGCAATGCGTGCTAACTGTTTTCAGATGACTGGACCCCAGGAACACCTTAGGGAGGCCTGATGGGGCCTACTACCTTGTTCGAGTCAGGGAGGCCTATTAAGGCCTAGAATTAACAGCAGGCTCTCAGGGAGGCCTGATGAGGCCTACAACCTGCCTCTGAGAGTGACCACAATCCGGGAACTCACCCTCAGGAAAGCCTAGTAAGGTCTTAGAGTTAACAGCAGGCCTTTCAGGGAGGCCTGATGAAGCCTACAACCTGCTTCTGGTAGTGATCACAACCTGAGAGCTCACCCTCAAGGAGGCCTAGTAAGGCCTTACACCTACCAGCGGGCCTTCGGGGAGGCCTGATGAGGCCTACAACCTGATAGCCTCCAGGCTAGCTGTCCTGATGCGCACATCGGTACATACCTCCAGTGAGGCCTGTTTGAGGCCTTCCAACTGATAATGCGCCTTGTTCAAGAGGCCTACTGAGGCCTACAATTGACAGCCGACCTTCAGGAGAGCGTATTCACCCCTATTTAACCTGATAGCCAGCTAGGCTAGTAGTACCTTGATGCTTAAGCATTGTCACCTGCCTTACTAGAGGCCTGATAAGGCCTACCACTATCACCGTTATTCTTGAGAACGGTGCAATCCTTCCTGCTAACTGGGACAGCCATATTTGAAAAATGTGGGTTGTAGTAATATTAGACCCAACGGCTCGTTTTCATGGAGGCCTGCTGAGGCCTAACACATGATAGCTACCCATTACAATGGGGACCCGTTCCAGGGAGGCTTGTAGAAACCTACAAGCTGTACGAGTTTCGCAAAAACGAGAAATAACTGCCAGACAAACAAACTGACTGCTATTAAACCCAACGACTCTCAATGAGAGGAGGCCTCTGATCTAAGTACAACACAAAAGGTGACGGTGCCTCAGCAACGCGCCTCCTTTACCCACATACCAACTGACGCCGTAGCGCTCAGTCGTAACAGAGACAAACTAATCCAACCTGCAGTGGCTTAGGGGACCGAAGACACATAATAACCCTAGGCGGTAGACAACCACTACATTCTAACAGAAAAGTGTGCTACCGCCTAGTAATCCGCAAACATTTCAAAGAAAAGAGCGGCGGCCTAACAATACTCTCAAATGAGAGGAGGCCCATCTTCTGATAACCATAAGCGGTGGCCTATCTGGCGCCATCTTGACCAACCAGGGAAAGCCAACACACGCTCACACACATAGCCCAGATAATGGTGCTGTGTTGAAGCCTAACTAAGCAGGGGAAAGACAGTTCTCTCTGATGAATACCCAACTCTATACAGGAACCTGGGGTCTGTAAGAAATACATATTTTTAGTATAACATACAAAAAAGACCACTCTCACCTGCGGCATGCTGAGCGAAGACTCATTGTGCAGTTCTCACCACCATGTTCTACCGCCCATGAATGCCTGAAAGGGGCGTTCTCACTTTCCGGACGGGCCATCAGAACATAGTACTACTCATCATAGGCCCGCCTCAGGCCTGATGTAAGAAGCGCCTGGGTAAAAAGTCATAAAAAGACATAGAAAGGAAAAAGGAGAGGGCTATGATGTAACCGCCCTCAAGGGAAGTGACCCATTACCAACGCCTTCGTTGGGAACGTTTGTCCTGGATTACCTCCCTTAAATCCTTTTTCCCCCCGCGGGAGTCCCGTCTCCTCTGTGCCCTGCTCCTCCAAGGAGGGGGGGCACGAGAGGAGACGCTAGCCCTCTGGTCCTGCCTACGGTCCTCAGACCGTGAAGGACCAGGTCCCGCCTGCCTGGGTGGGGGCGCGGATCTCAGCGGTATGCATGTTTTAAATGCCGCTGAGCGCGCCTTCGCCTCCCTGAACTTTCCAACCACCGCCTCCACGGAGGTGCCGAATAGCTCAGTAGGCGAAACCGGTGAATCGAGGAGAAAACCCTTTTCTTTCTCCCCGATATCAGCCAGGCCCAACCACAGATGCCTCTCCGTAACCACCATAGCCGCCATAGAGCGGCCGATAGCAGCAGCAGTCTGCTTGGTGGCCCGGAGAGACAGATCTGTGGTGCGGCGCAGCTCAGCAACCGCCTCAGGGGACAGCCCGGCCCCCTGGTCGAGATCCTCCAGCAGGTCCGCCTGGTACGCCTGCAACACCGCCATCGTGTGCAGGGTCGCACCAGCCTGACCTGCTGCCGCGTATGCCCTGCCATTCAACCGCGAGGTAGTTTTCAGCGGTTTGGATGGCAGAGATGGAGCTCTCAGTGTCGACACCTGCCCAGAGACGAGATAGTTCGCAAACGTCTCGTCTATGGGAGGCATCGACACATACCCGTGCTTACCCACTCCCTCGACATCAGCAAAGCTTGCCCGCTGATGTCGGTGAATGCGGGCAGAGAACGGGTTCTTCCATGCCGCCTGGACCTCAGTATGGAGGTCCGGTAGGAATGGAAGGCTCATCTGAGGTGCTGGTGTATGACCGGGGAGAAATCGATCGTCGAGCCGTCCACGAGCGACCTCTCCCCCAGCGCGCAGCCAGGGCAGCCTCAGCCTGTCCGTGGCGCGCTCCATAGCATCCAGCAACTCGGCATACGCGGGACAGGGTGGCTGAGAGGGTCCAGGCAGGTCCTGGTCGCTCTCATCATCCTCCTCAGCCATCTCCTGCCCGTCCCGAAGAGCACCCGCTGCAGGTCTCGGCGGAGAACCATCGTTCTCCACATCGACCTGCAGGTCGCTCTCGTCAGCCGTTTGATCGTCCGAGAGTACCACACCTCTCTCCAGACGATCAGCGAGCTCCATCTGGGAACCCCATGAAGTGCGCCGCCGCTCCGCCTCAGCGCGAGCGGAACTCACATCAGCAGCCCCAGATGTTGCACCCTCTTCCCTCGAGAAGAGGGCCAGACGAGAACGGAGCGTTCTAACTGGAAATTGCTCACAGTTTGCACAGGCAGCTCCCTCGAGAACTGCCTGTGCATGCTCTTCGCCCAGGCAATAAACGCACAGAGAATGTGTGTCTCCCGGTGTCAGAAATCTCTGACACGGGTCAACACACTTTCTAAAGCTCTGCCTCTTCTCTGTGCGTTTCATCCTTTTCCTAGTTTAGTAATACTTTACCAGATCTGCAGATACCGCTTCAAACAAACAGTCCCTGAAGACGAAAAAGATGTGTATGTGTTGGCACGGCGCCCTTTTATACTTCCGGGTCGCACGTTGATGACGTCATGGGCTGACGTCGGTCAAAGACTTTGCCGTGATTCGATAGTAGCTTCAGACACCAGTCACGCCGAGGGCGTTCCCCCCCATAGCGTCAGCTAGACGCAGCGAGAGTTCCCTTTCGAAAGGGAACCACAAACTCACATAAAAAACAAAGAGTCAAACTGCCCAACTAAAGGAAACACTGATCACCATAATGATGATTTTCAAACATTTTCATTAAAAAATCAACATCTAAACCGCTATTCATTCTCAATAAGAGCTTCTATAGATGTCTTTCAGGGTTGGAGCCAAACTCTGCAGGACAGCAACTCACTAGAACCAAACTTGCCTACCCCTGTCTCTAAGTAGAGGAAAACAATGGTATAATTGTACCATAAGGACCAATTGTGTACCTTTAAAGGTAGTTATACGTTTTGTTCACCAAGGAACAAAATTGTACCCCTACTGTACCTTTTTTTCAGAGAGTGTAGTAAAGTTACTAATCGAAACAGCCTTAGCACGGTAACGTGATTATGACGCCTCAAAATGCTCCCTCTTAAAATGCTCCCCCTAAATCTACTATGAAATGCAGCATATATGCATATGTGGTTTACACTGAAAAGACAGCTAGTTACAACATTCCCTATTCACTTCCTTTTCTCTCTCTCTCTCTCTCTCTCTCTCTCTCTCTCTCTCTCTCTCTCTCTCTCTCTCTCTCTCTCTCTCTCTGCTCCTAATTCAATTAAGGATCCCCTGCTAATAATCTTGTGTGATTTGGCGATTTATCGTCTTTTATGATAGCACTCCACGGGTCTTTCTTTAGCACTAATGCTCACCTGACTCTGATCCAGGGAATTTGTAATTGAAGGATCTCAGAGGTGCTTCTTGTTGAAGGCTTCAGGTCGGTTTGTTCTCTGAATATTTCTATTGTGTTGAGTGAAACCAAGGTTTTTGAAACAAAACATTGATATTTTTATAATCGCTGTTAGATAATCTGTTTTGAATTGACATACTTATTAACTACTTGTCTTACTTGTAATTATAGGAGGCATTAAAAATATGTATTATATAGTATATTATTACTAATAATTATTTAAACTTACATAATTTTAAAAATTTCAGACTCACCTCATTTAGCATTTTACACAGTGATTTGCCCTAATTAAACTCATCAGCTGAGGGAGAGATTGGGAGCAACAGGAGCAGATCATTCTCTCATTATAGAAAGACTAGCCAATAGACATTTGCAGTCACATGCTGTCTGTTTCCCAGAACCTTAAAGGGATAGTTCACCCCAAAATGAAAATGACATGTAATTTCAAGCATGTATGAATTTCATACTTCTGTGGATAACGTAGGGGTGCGTAAGAAAAACGGCACGGGAATGAGCAACCAGTACATTATGTAATATGCGCATTTTCCCACAGAACAAAGAAATGCATAGGTTTGGAAGGACATGTCAACCTTTTAAATACACTACATTTTTAGCTCTGGATGTTGGCCCTTCTTGTCTTAAGCCTTTGAGATTTAATAAAAAAAAAATGGGTTACACTTTATTTGATGGTACCCTTTTGACATTCTGTAAGCAATGTTGCTCCTACATGTCTACTAACTCTCTTTATAGAGTATTAGTTGAGTACCCTCACGAAAAATATGTTTATTCAAGTGTGCAGTAGTATTAGCCTGGCTAAATAGCTAACGTTTTGGTCGTGACGTTTGTCATCTTAAACTATAGCTTACAACATCAATGTCATCGTTCTCAGCCACTCCCTCTGTTCGCTGATTGGACTGGTTAAAATTTGAAGTGAACTGAAGGAAAATGAAAAGTGAGTGGAAGTACGTAGGAGGGCGGTCCTACGTACTTCCACTCAATTTTCATTTTCCTTCAGTACTCCGTCTGGGAATGTGGTATATTCTCTGGTTTTCTCTGGTCAAATTTTAATCAGTCCAATTAGCGAACGGAGGAAGTGGCTGAGAACGATGACGTTGATGTTGTAAGCTATAGTTTAAGATGACATACGTCATGACCAAACGTTAGCGATTGGTTATGGCAGATCCAGAGTGGCTCTGGGAAGATCCAATAGTTTTAAACTTCAACAGAGTACCCGCCTTCAAGGAAGTTAACGCTTGTCAATGGAGAGTGGCCAGACTCTCTGCACAAAGGAAAATGAAATGTACAAGAGTCTGGTATAGGACCAAGCTACATTAGTATACTTATTTTAAATACTGTTTTCAAATAGTTTTATATACTGTCATATAAACTTATATTGATTTATAAAGAAAACAGATATGTTCCTAATTCTAAGTATCTGAATTTTTGTGTAGACTAGTCCACTGGTAGTGTACATAGGAATTTACTTCAAATCGATTTTACTACTTTACTCTTTCCTCACCATTGACTGAATTCTATGGCTATCCATATGCTATTATGCATCTTCTGAACGAGTACAGAATCTCCGGATTAAAACATAGGTGAAGAAGAAGCAGAAACAAGTGATAGAAGATTGCTTCCGCAAATGTAAAATAACACAATCATCAAGCATTAAACGGCATACAAATCAAAACTGGCAAACGTTACCGAATGAAATGTCGACCCATGAAGAGGAAATGACTGTGAGCTTTGGGGGTGTTGATGGACTCGATCTACTCCATCTGTGTTTTGATCATCATACTGAATCCAGTCCGGATGTTGTCTTTGACAAAAATATGCTTTTCTTGACTTTTTGTTTGCTTTTTTTTTTTAATGAAATTTAAGTGTTAAAGGAACACGCCACTATTTTTGAGAATAGGCTCATTTTCCAACTCCCCTAGAGTTAAACAGTTGAGTTTTACTGTTTTCGAATCCATTCAGCCGATCTCCGGGTCTGGCGGTAGCACTTTTAGCATAGCTTAGCATAGATTATTGAATCTGATTAGACCGTTAGCATCTCGCTCAAAAATGACCAAAGAGTTTTGATATTTTTCCTATTTAAAACTTGACTCTTCTGCAGTTACATTGTGTACTAAGTAAGACCGACGGAAAATGAAAAGTTGCGATTTTCTAGGCCGATATGGCTTGGAACTAAACTCTCATTCCTGCGTAATGATCAAGGAATTTTGCTGCCATACCATGGGTGCAGCGGCACAATGATATTACACAGCGCCTGAAAATAGGCTAACTTCCGTCAACATAACCAACATGACAACCTGCTTGCACAGGAAGTGTACTTGGGACAATTTTCAGGCGCTGCGTAATATCATTGCGCCTGCTGCAGTGCACCCATAAACAAATTTTCATAAACAAAGTTCAGGAGGAGTATGTTCAAATTATCTATCCAATCATATGTATATACACACATACAGCCGACTCACCTAGTTACCTCAACAGTTTTCTGCATCCCTC
Organism: Gobio gobio; assembly: GCF_949357685.1. Lineage (NCBI taxonomy): Eukaryota > Metazoa > Chordata > Actinopteri > Cypriniformes > Gobionidae > Gobio > Gobio gobio. The sequence goes on along the minus strand of NC_137100.1, from coordinate 57,782,458 downwards.
TGCCACCCCGACTCCTCACTCTCGGCTGGTTCCTATTCCCACTCTGGGTATGGGCTAAATTCAGAGCTTGGAGCTTCCCCTCAGACACTCTATTTGATCATTTGTAAGTTTGATCTTGTGAAACAACTCCAACCGGTAATCAGGCCTTATTTTCCTATTTATTTAGTAATTTTTCAAATTAAATTTTTAATTTTGCCATTTTTATTATGATAGGACAGTGAGTAGACAGGAAGTGAAGTGGAAGAAAGAAAGGGGGGACAGGAACGG
>NC_137100.1:57152191-57177191 GCF_949357685.1 Gobio gobio | reverse complement strand
ATGATAATAAGAAATGTTTCTTGAGCAGCAAATCATCATATTAGAATGATTTCTGAAGGATCATGTGACACTGAAGACTGGAGTAATGATGCTGAAAATTCAGCTTTGCATCACAGGAATAAATTACACTTAAAATATAATTTAAGTTATTTTAAAGGAACACGCAGACTTTTTGGGACTTTAGCTTATTCACCGTATCCCCCAGAGTTAGATAAGTCCATACCATTCTCATCTCTGTGCATTCCATAACTAGGAACTATACTCTCATTCCTGCGTAATAATCAAGGAGCTTTGAACCGTACCATGAGTGCAGCAGCGCAATGATATTACACAGCGCCTGAAAATAGGCCAACTTCCGTCAACATAACCAACGTGACAACCTGCTTGCACAGAGAGCATGCTGGGACTATTTTCAGGCGCTGCGTAATATCATTGCGCCGCTGCACCCATGGTACTGCAGCAAAGCTCCTTGATTATAACGCAGGAATGAGAGTATAGTTCCTAGCCAAATCGGCCTAGAACATCACAACTTTTCATTTTCTGTCGGTCTTAGTACACGATGTAACTGTACATATCACAACATGAAAAAAGGAAAATGTTATCGTCATTTTGTCACTTATTGAGCAGTAGGCTAGCTGGAGCCGTTTACCTCCAATCTTTGTGCTAAGCTAGGCTAGCGGTGGATGCGTCAGACAGAGTTATGGCACGCACAGAGATGAGAATGGCATGTATGGACTTATCTAACTCTGGGGGATACGGTGAATAAGCTAAAGTCCCAACAAGTTGGCGTGTTCCTTTAAATTGTAAAAATATTTCATAATATTTACTGCATTTTTTATCAAATAAATGCAGCCTTGGTGAGGATAATAGACTTATCCTATAAAAAAAAAAAACTCAAACTTTTAAATTGTTCAATTGTTACTAGAAACCAAGGTGTGGTGGTAGTTGAGAGGTCAAAGTATTAGGCTTGCTATCAGATGGCCAAAGCCCTCTATGATGTGTCACAATCCCAACACAGGTCGATCAGGTTGGGTCAGAGTCATGGATCAAAGCCCAAGACATAGTGTTGCAATCATTTGACTTGAGTGTGCAGAACTGAACTTTGCACATATTCAGACAAGCGTGTTTGGTTAAATATCTAACATTCCTCCATATAATCCTCCTGTCATCAGTTCAAACTAAGTAAGTGTCAGTGTTGACAAAGAAAGTATAGCTAAAACACAATGTTTGTACATGTTAGTTATGATCTGTCTACTGTGAAAACAAAGAGATTAAACTATAGAAGAGTCATGCAAAGAGAAATGGACTTCTGAACTAAAAGAGTTTGATGCACTATGGTTTTTATAGCTTACTGACATACAGTGGAGAGAACAAGTATTTGATACACTGCCGATTTTGCAGGTTTGCCCACTTACAAAGCATGTAGAAGTCTGTAATTTTTATCAAAGGTACACTTCAACTGTGAGTGACGGAATCTAAAACAAAAATCCAGAAAATCACGTTGTATGATTTTTAAATAATTAATTTGCATTTTATTGCATGACATAAGTATTTGATCCATCAGAAAAGCAGAGATTAATATTTGGTACAGAAACTTTTGTTTGCAATTACAGAGGTCATACGTTTCCAGTAGTTCTTGACCAGGTTTGCACACACTGCAGCAAGGATTTTGGCCCACTCCTCCATACAGACCTTCTCCAGATCCTTCAGGTTTTGGGGCTGTCGCTGGGCAATACGGACTTTCAGCTCCCTCCAAAGATTTTCTATTGGGTTCAGGTCTGGAGACTGGCTAGGCCCCTCCAGGACATTGAGATGCTTCTTACGGAGCCACTCCTTAGTTGCCCTGGCTGTGTGTTTTGGGTCGTTGTCATGCTGGAAGACCAAGCCACGACCCACCTCCAATGCTCTTACCAAGTTGTTGGCCAAGATCTCGCGATACATGGCCCCATCCATCCTCCCCTCAATACGGTGCAGTCATCCTGTCCCCTTTGCAGAAAAGCATCCCCAAAGAATGATGTTTCCACCTCCATGCTTCACAGTTGGGATGGTGTTCTTGGGGATGTACTCATCCTTCTTCTTCCACCAAACACGGCAAGTGGAGTTAAGACCAAAAAGCTCTATTTTTGTCTCATCAGACCACATGACCTTCTCCATTCCTCCTCTGGATCAGCCAGATTACATTTATGCATTTAGCAGACGCTTTTATCCAAAGTGACTTACAACTTGGGAGTACAGGAAGCGACTGGTCATGAAGAGTCGAGTAAGCGCAACAAGTGCCTGAAATACTGAGTCGTGTACATTGCTCAGTGTAGCACAGGCTAGAGTAGGGAGGGAAAAAGGGAAGAAAGAGGAAAATAAAGTTTTTATTTTTATTTATTTTTATGTGGTTAAGTGGTCACGGAAGAGCTGAGTTTTTAGTTGACTTTTGTATGTTGTCAATGAATCTGCGTTTCGGATGGTGGTGGGAAGATTGTTCCACCAGCTGGGAACGTTGAACGAAAATGTTCTGGAAAGGGATTTTTGCCTCTCTGTGATGGTATCACAAGTCGTCGCGAAGGCTTCTGGTGGGGGTGGGGATTTGTAGAATCGAGTTGGTGGCCCAGTAGGCAAGCGTCAGCGCCTTAAACTTGATGCGAGCAGCGAGTGGTAGCCAGTGCAGAGAGATGAAGAGTGGTGTGACGTGGGTCCTTTTGGCCTCGTTGAAGACAAGACGTGCTGCTGCATTCTGGATCATTCGAAGTGTTTGGATCTCACAAGAGGGGAATCCAGCCAGAAGCACATTGCAGTAGTCAAGTCTAGAAATAACCAGGGCCTGGACAAGAAGCTGTGTTGCGTGCTCTGTTAGGAACGGTCTGATCTTCCTGATGTTGTAGAGCGCAAACCTGCATGAGCGAGCGGTCTTGGAAATGTGTTCTCTGAAGGACAACTGGTCATCAAATGTTACTCCAAGATTTCTGACTACCTTTGATGGGGAAATCAAGGATGTACCTAACTGGATGGTCAAGTCATGTTGTATAGTGGGACTGGCAGGGAAGATGAGAAACTCAGTCTTTGCCAGGTTGAGCTGCAGGTGATGATTTCTCATCCATGCAGAGATGTCCGCCAGACAGCTGGAGATTCTTGCAGCTACTGTGGGGTCGTTTGGTTGGAATGAAAGGTAGTGCTGAGTGTCATCAGCATAGCAGTGATATGAGAAGCCATGTGCCTGTATGATGGGTCCCAATGAAGTAGAGTAGATGGAGAAGAGGAGAGGTCCAAGCACTGAGCCCTGAGGAACCCCCGTGGTCAGTGGATGTGCCTCGGATTCCTCTCCTCTCCAGGCAACCTTGAAAGACCTACCTGTGAGATAAGACTCAAACCAATGGAGTGGAATCCCTGTGATGCCCAGTGATGAGAGGGTGGAGAGAAGAATCTGATGATTGACCGTGTCGAAGGCAGCAGATAGATCAAGGATGATTTGGAATCAGCTTTAGCTATCTGCAGGGCTTCAGTGACCGACAGTAATGCAGTCTCTGTGGAGTGGCCCCTTTTGAAGCCTGATTGGTTGATGTCCAGCTGATTATTCTGTGAGAGGAAGGAGGAAACCTGGTTGAAAACAACTCGTTCAAGAGTTTTCGCTATGAATGGTAGGAGAGAAACAGGTCTGTAGTTACCTATGAGTGATGCATTTAATGTGGGCTTCTCAAGCAGTTGAGTTATCCGAGCCTGCTTGAATGTGGTAGGGAAAATGCCGGTGCAGAGAGATGTGTTGATGATGTGTGTGAGTGCTGGTAGGAGTGTAGGAGAGATGGCTTGAAGGAGGTGTGAGGGAATGGGATCGAGAGGACAGGTGGTAGGATGGCTGGAGAGGAGAAGTTTAGATACTTCTGCCTCAGTGAGTGTAGAAAATGTGGAGAGAGGATATCATTGGCAAACTTCAGACGGGCCTGGACATGCGCTGGCTTGAGCAGGGGGACCTTGCGTGCGCTGCAGGATTTTAATCCATGACGGCGTAGTGTGTTACTAAAGGTTTTTCTTTGAGACTGTGGTCCCAGCTCTCTTCAGGTCATTGACCAGGTCCTGCCGTGTAGTTCTGGGCTGATCCCTCACCTTCCTCATGATCATTGATGCCCCACAAGGTGAGATCTTGCATGGTGCCCCAGACCGAGGGAGATTGACCGTCATCTTGAACTTCTTCCATTTTCTAATTATTGCGCCAACAATTGTTGCCTTCTCACCAAGCTGCTTGCCTATTGTCCTGTAGCCCATCCCAGCCTTATGCAGGTCTACAATTTTATCCCTGATGTCCTTACACAGCTCTCTGGTCTTGGCCATTGTGGAGAGGTTGGAGTCTGTTTGATTGAGTGTGTGGACAGGTGTCTTTTATACAGGTAACAAGTTCAAACAGGTGCAGTTAATACAGGTAATGAGTGGAGAACAGGAGGGCTTCTTAAAGAAAAACTAACAGGTCTGTGAGAGCCGGAATTCTTACTGGTTGGTAGGTGATCAAATACTTATGTCATGCAATAAAATGCAAATTAATTATTTAAAAATCATACAATGGGATTTTCTGGATTTTTGTTTTAGATTCAGTCTCTCAAAGTTGAGGAGTACCTATGATAAAAAATACAGACCTCAACATGATTTGTAAGTAGGAAAACCTGCAAAATCAGCACTGTATCAAATACTTGTTCTCCCCACTCTAAGCCGAATGAATACACTTCTATTCAAACGTTTGGAGTCGGTAAGATTTTTGGTAACACTTTACAATAAGGTCTCATTAGTTAATGTATTAACTAAAATGAACTAACAATGAGCAATACATTTGTTGCAGTATTATTAACCTTTGTTAATGTTAGTTAATACAATTTTTAAAAAATAATAATAAAAAAATAATTGTTTTGCATGTTAGTTCACAGTGCATTAACTAATGCAAACAAATACAACTTTTGATTTTAATAATGTATTAGTAAATGTTCATATTAACCAATGTTAACTAATGAAACCTTATTATTAAGTGTTTTTGAAAGAAGTCTCTTCTCATCAAGGCTGCATTTATTTGATCAAAAATAGTAAAACAGTAATATTGTGAAAATTAAAGGTCCTGTTCTTCGTGATCCCATTTTTCAAACTTTAGTTAGTGTGTAATATTGCTGTTAGAGCATAAATAATACCTGTAAAATTATAAAGCTCAAAGTTCAATGCCAAGCGAGATATTTTATTTAACAGAAGTTCCCTTTCAAAGCCTACATCGAACGGCCGGTTTGGACTACATCCTGGTACTTCCTGCTTTAATGACGTCAGTAGAACAGTTTGTTGACTAACCTCCGCCCACAAGAATATGCAAAAAAAGGGGGCGTGGTCTTGTTGCTCCCGCGTGGAGAAGAGGAAGTGTTGCGTTTGTAGAGTGTGTTTGTCGCCATGTCGTCGAGACGCTGTTATTTTCATCCCGGAGTCAAATCACCTTTGTTTGGCTTTCCCTGGGACGCTGTACTTAGAGATCATTGAGCGCATGCATCCCCGCTATGGTGAGAGGCGTGACCTTTCCGGTAACGTGCGCTCTGCGTGCGCTAAGCTGCTGTCGAATCACAACACGGGAACCGCTGGCACAATCAGAACTCGTTACGTGTTTCTGAAGGAGGGACTTCATAGAACAGGGAAATCTTTCAAGCCGTTTTGAGGACAGTGAAAACAGTGGTATACAGATAAGTAAACTGTGTGAAAAATACTGTGTTTTTTTACACGTGAAACATGAACACGTTATATTGCACACTGTAAACACAATCAAAGCTTCAAAAAAACACGAAAAACGGGACCTTTAATAATTTTAAATAACTGTCTATTAGAATATATCTTAAAATGTAATTTATTCCTGTGATTCACAGCTGAATTTTGAGCATCATTACTCCAGTCTTCAGTGTCACATGATCCTTCAGAAATCATTCAAATGTGCAGATTTGATGCTCAAGAAAAATTCCGTATTATTATCAATGCTGAAAACAGTTGTGCTGCTTAATATTTTTGAGCAAACTGCAAAAATGTTTTTAATTATAATATTTTTTATAATATTAATTACTGTTACTTTGATCAATTTAATGCATGTACATGTGAACATTTCTAGAATAAGAAAGCCAGCATGTCTAGACTGTTAGGGCGATATGAGTCCTCCTTACACACCTGGATGTACTTCATGAAGCGACGGCATTTACCACAGCGGGAGAGTGGTTTCCCAGTAGCAGCGATGGGAGAGAAGGACACCTCCATCAGTTCATCCATGCCTGTTAAATAAACATTTACAGAATGTTTTAAGAGTGAATAATTAGCAAAACCAAAATTATGCACATGAATAAGTGATTAATAGTTTTAAAATAGCATCTCAAATGGCAAATTTACACTGCAAAGTTGGCACGGAAGCACTTCTGAAATGGCATTCAGTCTGCTCAGAGATGACAAATGTATTTACACAGCAATTATACAACTGTATACTTAAAAATTTGGGGCTGGGGTGGGTCAAAGCAAACAATTTAGGCAAAACTGCATATATAAACAGAACTTGGCTAAATAGACTGAGAAACAGTTTAAGCCAATCCCTTATCAAATGCGTCTTAATGCATCAAAAACAGTTCAAGACGAGGGTTATTAGTTAACTTCAACTAAAACCATAAAAATTAAAATTATTAGTAACACTTTATTTTACAGTGTCCTTGTTAGACATGTTACATGTAGTTACTGTAGTAATAACTATAAATTGTGCATAATTACATGCACCTAACCCTAAACCAACCCCTATTCATAACCCTATAGTAAAGTACATGAAGTTAATGAATATTACTCTGTACTCAAATGTATAATTACACTGTAACCATGAATTCAAAATATTAATAAAAACTATAATTAGGTATGTGCCTGAAGCCTAAATCCGAATTTGGAAAGGCACGGAAAATTAATAACTAAAGGGACATAATTTTTAATTGAACATGGTGTTGCTTAAATGGCACCAAATTAAATAACTAATCAGTTTTTACTACAGAAATTAATAAAAATGTATTTCCTATTATCACTGTAAAGCTTCTTTGAAGCAATCTGTGTTGTAAAAAGCACTATATAAATGAACGTGACTTGGTTAAGGTCAGAAATTTCCATATGTGTTTTATCGCATTCGTCATCCGGTGGCTCTGAATTGTCAAAACCCCTCTCAAAATGCTTGCTACGGATCCATAAACCGCAGAAAATCAAACTCGATCCGAAATCTTTTTATGATGGATGAAAGTTTCGGAGGCAGTGTGTAAACGTGATTGACACAACGCGAGGTGGTAGTCGGTTACATTACATTACATCCTGATTTCACTTTTCATTTGAAGATAGTAAGGAGAAATGACTGACAGCACGATGTCAGAGGATTTGGATGTAACAGAACATGAACATTGACAAATATCTTTTCTTGTAAAATGTGGTCAGTACTGCCACTCCCTATACACACAGTACGGGTGATCGCAAATTAGAAAACGAAAGTAAAAAGCTAGCGTGCATTCAAAAGTGATTTCAATACCCCGCATATTGATAGTGGCTCCCTGATCCCTGCAAATTATTTACAATATGATTACCAAATCTTTTTTTCTAATTGCGAGAGAACGTGAAAGCATATATTTTTTTCTTTCATCCCATATTTCCCTTTAGGGGCTTCATAGAATGCGTAATTTCCTTTCCGAATGGGGTATCCGGCATCGGACTCATTCCTACTGAAATAAAACTGTTCAGGATAAGGTTAAGTGGGAATAAAGTTTCTCTCAGAATGTTCTGATTTAGATTTTTAGTTTGGCACAGAAATAAAACCGTATTTAAATGATCTTCATAGGGTCGCTGTATGTGACATTACCTGCAATGGAGTCCACAAAGTAGTGGAACTTCCTCTTGAAGATGTCCAGAGTATGCTCCAGGACCTGCTGGAAGTTTGCCTTGCCTAAAGCTATCTGAGTGAGCTGCTTTTCCACAGCACTCCGGATTGTGGGCAGAACCAAATCTGCATCTAACCCACACACAGATGCATAAGAAAAATGATAAGCATATACAAATGATACAAATGAGTCATTTATCCAACACTTTGTTTCAAAATAACTTATTGCACACCTGTTACAGATTCAGCTCTGTATAGTTCATGAACAGCCTCTTTTGGGGTTTGAACCTACAAACTTACAGTTACCAGGCCAAATGTTTTACTACTAGGCTATTGACCCCATAGACACTACACAACCAATTAAACTGACACACACTAACAAAATACTTGTGGTTGAAATTTTTCCCCTTACCAATCTTATAGTAACCATGAACCAGAACAATCCCCAGGTTGGTGGGTTTGAGTTTGCGGCCACTTTCAACCGTCACATAGTTCCTCTGGCAGATGTTGTTAATGTGGACAGGGATGCTGGCATCCGTACCTAGTTAAAGAACCATTTGTAATGCAGTTCACATAATAATAACAACTAAATAGTAAAAAAATCTGCAATTAAATGTTTTTCAAATTAATCTTACCCCACTTTAATCTGAATAAATTACCAACCAAAATAGCAAAATGCCTTAAACATGTCAAACTGTAACCAAACATTGTATTTTAAGATGTACCGGTAATAATATTTCTAGGGCTGTCAAGCAATTTAAATTATTAATCTAATTAATTACACAATGTTGTGATTAATTAATCCCAAAAAGATAATTTAAAGTCATTATTGTGTTAAATGAGAAAAGCATCATTACAAAAAGTAGCTTTAGAAGAAAAAAAAATATTTCCACATTTTTTTATTGATTTCACATAAACTGTGAATGACACAGTTTGGGTGAACTATACCTTTAATGAGATTTTATTAATATGGAAATTAAATTATACTCTAAATAAGAAACTAAAACTTCCAGTAGGTGGCGTTAAATGTCTAAATGAGTAAGTCATTCATTCATTTGATTCGTTCAAACGTCTGATTCATTCAGGAATAAAGTAAATGGCTCTTGATTAGCTCAAAACGTGGATTCATTCAGAAACTAAGCACCGCTGTGTGTTGCTCGGAGACGCACAACAGCTCTGCTTTCGTTTTCCATTGGCAAAATTGATGGAAAAATTCTAAATTATAACACAATATTACCTTATTTATTGAACGGTTGTATAAAATCAATATTACATTTGCACCCGTGCTATTTTGGACAAAAAGAGCACTCGTGTGATTTTGCACTCGTTACTCGTGTGATATTGTTTAAAGCTGCACTATGTAACTTTTCCGTCCGCTAGAGGTTGCCTATTCAAAACAAAGGCGTGGTTTGATGACGCCACGTTTGAGCGCAGAATCTTGGGACGTGGTCTTCACCTCACAGCCGGTGGAAAAGAATTGTTGCCGGCGCGACTTCCGCTTTTCCGGTCATGAAAATGAGGTAACGCAGCTCTGTTGATCATATCAGATATATCTGAATGTGTTGAAAATTATGTTATGATGTTACTCTATGTGTTCGCTCTGTGGCTGCTATGACACTTGTTGCACACTGCAGTGAGAGTAAAGCGTTTCTGCAAAATGAAACCGAGGGTAACGCAGATATGACGCAATTGACAGGCGACTCCCTCACACGTCCCGGTTCCTTGGTTAAAATACCAATTGCTCACGATTTACAAATAGTTGGAAACATTTGAGATATTGTAAGTGCTCAACTGAACAAAATATAAAACACTGGCCAGGTGGTTTTTGGATAATTTACTGAAAAAATGTTGCATAGTGCAGCTTTAACAATATCATGATATAATTATGAGACAAAAACACATACAAGGGCCCTGTTGCCCTGATATCTTGAATTTTAGGGGCATTATAACTGCATTCCTAGGCTCCACCATGCAGTGAGTTTTGGTCCTGCCTCATGTTTGTCACCAACTTTATGAAATGTAAGATGAACTACGTAGGTCTGGGGCGGGGCGTATGCGTTAAATGTGTTAGTAATTAAAATTTTTTCCCATTACTAATTAATTAAATTAACATGTTAAATCGACAGCGCTAAATATTTCAAAATATTAGTGTTTAACTGCACTTTGGATCAAATAAATGTAGCCTTGGTGAGAATAAAAGACTTCTTACCAACAGTGTGTTAATTTATTCATGCACTAAAACTTGTATCAACATATAAAATAGCCTATTGATACAAAAAAGAAATGTGAAAATAGTCTATGATGTGAAAACCTGAGCTCCTGAAATTATAGCATAAAATGAATTATGCATGGAAGACTTTTTTAGAATTGTTCTGTGAATTCTTCATGCATTTGAAACTGTAATTCATTTGGCAGTGTTTTATGATACTGCACGCATAAAGTTACCCAAAAGTGTACAGTGGCTATAAACGGACCAAAGAATATAATAAAGTGCACGTCAGGGATAAAATCATAGACTATAAAAATATGGACGTAGTGTCTGTGACGTCACCCATAGGATTCTGAGGAGCAGTTTTGAAGCGCAAAGTATGGACGAGATGGCCGTTGCCATCTTGGCAGCGCGTCATCGCGCGTCACTCCCGGATGACAGAAAATGGGCAAAAAGGCGGGACGTGGGCGGAGCTGAAGTGACACGATGACTAACAGACAGCAGATAAATGGCTATCCACCTGTCACTCGAAGTGGCCACGCCCTTAATTATGCAGAACTTTAAGGCTTTATATAATGTAAACGAATGAGTTATAAAAAAAAAATCACCCCCCTCACAGTTGTCATGAAGGGCAAAATTAGCCATATTAGACCCAAACCACAATTTGTACCAGGCTGTAAACATGTATTAATCTGCTGTAAAGTTGGGCATTTTAACATGGGGCTCAATGAGATTCTGCTCCCGTCTGTCCCTAGAGGCCAGTCGATGAATTGCAGTATATGTCACTTCCGTATTGACTTCAAGAGAAACTGCGGGAGGTTGCCGCTTCGATAAAATGCCTTATTCTCATGATTCTAATTCTGTGAACTTGTTTTCTAAAAAATCTGTTAAGGTTGTAAGCATTAATGAAGCGGATCTTACCAATGCCGTGTTTCTCCATGAGTGTGATGAGCTCGGCCTCAGTGAGGTAGTCTGGTGGATTGGTCTGTTTCTCCAGTAGTTTGATCTCATCCACTGTGAATATGTCTCCTCTCTCACACACCGGCAAGGCCTCTTCCAGTGGAATACCCTGCCAGGGCATTACTTCAGTGTAACCTGAGATAGAGAGAAATATTAATATCATCACCTCTCAACTAGAATATAATTTCAAAAAATGGCAAAAGTAAAACAAAAAAAAGTTAGGGTTAGGGTTAGGGTACATACCAGTAGAGATGAGCGTCTTCCCGCTGCATGTGAAGTTCTCTGTGGCGATGCTGAAGGAAATCGTGGTCTGCAGGTATTTACAGTCGGGGCTGACTGTCGCTATGAAGTGCCGTGTGATGTAATCATACAAACGCCAGCCATCGCTGCCTGCAGAGAGAAAAATATAGATGGCCTTTTATAGCTCTGTTGTCTTAGATCTTTTAAAGATTGGATTCTAGAGTTAGGATGATCCTGCAATATGGCCCCTGAACTGTATTTGGTCCATGGGCTGCATCCGAAATCGCATAATTCCCTACTATATAGTAGCCAAAAAACAGTGTGTGACAAAAGAAGTATGCCCGAATTCAGTGTACTCATAAAGAGTGGGCAAAAAGTATCCGGATGACCTACTTCTTCTGGCGAGACACTTTACTATCCCATGAGGCCACGGGAGAGGATATGTGAGTGACAGTGACGTGACATCTGACGCTGGTAGGTCACATGATAATAAAAGCATAGCAAATGTAGTATATCCAGATTACATTCATACTATATAGAGCATACTTTTTATGTCGTAAAGTTATTACTTACTCAAAACGCAGCCCTAGTTACGCTACCGTTAAAAAGTTTGGGGTCTGTACGATTTTTTAAATGTTTAAATGTCACCAAGCCTGCGTTTATTTGAGGAAAAATACAGTAAAAACTTTAATATTGTGATACATTAAAATAAGTGTTTTCTATTTTAATATATTTCAAAATTGTACTTATTCCTGTAATAACTGTCTATTAGAATACATCTTAAAATTTAATTTATTCCTGTGATGCAAAGCTGAATTTTCAGCATCATTCCTCCAGTCTTCAGTGTCACATGATCCTTCAGAAATCAAGCTAATATACTGATTTGCTGCTCAAGAAACATTTTTGATTATTATCAATGTTGAAAACAGTTGTGCTGCTAAATAGGTTAGTGGGAATTTTTGTGCAACATTTTTTTGGATTATTTGATGTCTAGAATGTTTAAAAGAAAAGTATTTATTTGAAATAGAAATCTATGTAATGTTATACATGTTTTTACTGTCACTTTTGAGCAATTTCATGCATCCTAAAAAGTATTAATATCTTTTAAAAAAATATTCCTGACCCCAAACTTTCGAACAGTGTGTATACTGTATATTAGTTTAATTAAGCTCAAATAAAAAATAAAAGGTAAGTATATTTTCTCTTCTTTTATTCAATAATTAGAAATAGGATCATGGATCTTGTCCTGTGACGCCAGATATGAATCATAGAATGACCTGGGTGTGTTCCAGAATCAAATCACTTTTCTGAAATTGCTGAGGGTGCTCTAGTAAAGTGCAGACAGGCTAAGCAACGGCTCCACCATAGCAGTGTAGCCTAAAGTGAGAAATGAATGATTATTTATTTACAAGTCATTTACCAATAATTGGAATTGCAAAAATATTTTGCTACAAATTGTCTATTAATCTATTAGTCTGCCTTTACATTGCTTTAATGCGTTACTAGTATTTTAACATGTCATCTTCCTGGGAACCAGAAAAAAAGTTTTGTGAATTTTGTTTCTTTTTTATTTCTTCCTATGTTATAGGCTACACTGTATCCTCTGCTCTGTAGAGCACACCAGAACCCCTTTATTGAGAAAATTAATGAATAGACAAACAATGGGATTTTTTTTTGTCATTCACCAAACAATTTTTATGTTTCAAGCTTTTTTTTTTTATCCAAACTTTGTGTAAAGATGATTCTCAATGTTATGAAAGATACAGAATCATTTGATATAACATTTTACTTTATGCAATATGTGTGTAAACATGGCCATAAATGCCATTCCCATTCTATAGGCAATGCATCTATACACTGTATCTAATTTGCATATTAATGTGTTGTAATGTAAAAAGACGTGTAATAATATTTTCATAAGAATGTCTTGTATTTCATAAGAATATCCAGACTTAAAACGGTGTATGTTGTCAGAGAAATTCGTTAAATAATGTCCTCTACAGAGGCAAAACTTCTAATCTGGCTCTCAGGAGGATATTTCTTTATCGTGCAGAGTGGCATTCATAAATAAATATTTATATAGTATAATAATAGTTTATTCAATGAATGACTGTAGCCTCGAAAGTGAGCCAAGATCGCTACGATCACTAAAATGCTGTTTCTTTGTCAGTTCATCGCGATCTCACAAAGTTCCTTTATAAAAATGAAGTCGTCTCATCAACAATACTTACATCGTGTCTTGACTTTGATGTTAGAGAGGTTTCGCAAGCCTGATTTAAAACAGCACTGAATAAAAACTCTGGCGTTTTGAGCGGTGAGATTCTGATCGAGTTCGAGAGATCAACAACTATATCTGTGATTGGCAACATTACTCACCGCTGCAAAAACTAGCTGTAAATAGATGAATTTGACGCTCTCCAGAACTCGGACATAAATGTGCCCAATCTGTTTCGCCTATATTATTACAGTATCAACTGAGGGTGCTTTTGCTTGCATTTGAGGGTGCTTAGCACATTAGTACCCCCGTAGAACTGGGCCTGCATAATACATTTGCAAGAAAAAGTATATGAGTATGCTTGCAGAATCTGTGAAAATGTGAATAATTTTAACAACATAAGAGGGATCATACAAAATGCGTTATTTATTATTTAGTACCGTCCTGGATAAGATATTTTACATATTTTTTTACATATAATTCACAAGACAAAAAAATTGCGGAATTTATTAAAACGACCCCGATCAAAAGTTTATGAACCATTGATTCTCAATACTGTGTGTCATTCCCTGGACGATCCACGGCTGTTTTTTTTGTTTTTTTTTTGTGATGGTGGTTCTTGAGTCCCTTGTTTGTCCTGAGCAGTTAAACTGCCCAATGTTCTTCAGAAAAATCCTCCAGGTCCTGCACATTCTTCAGTTTTCCAGCATCTTTTTCATATTTGAACCCTCTCCAGCAGGGACTGTATGATTTTGAGATCCATCTTTTCACACTGAGGACAATTGAGGGACTCAAACACAACTACTAAAAAAGGTTGAAACATTCACTGATGCTCCAGAAGGAAAGACAATGCATTAAGAGCCGGGGGGTGAAAACCTTTGAACAGGATGAAGAGGTCCAAACTTTTCTTATTTTGTTTAAATATCAATTTTTTTCATTTAGTACTGCCCTTGATACTTGCATGTTTCCCGGAAGACAAATTAAGTACAATTTACCTTGATCATCAAATTCTATAAGTCTCTTAATACATCGTGTTTCCTTCTGGAGCATCAGTGAATGTTTCAACCTTTTTTAATAGTTGTGTTTGAGTCCCTCAATTGTTCTCAGAAAAGATGGATCTCAAAATCATACAGTTCCTGCTGGAGAGGGTTAAAATATGCAAAAGATGCTGGAAAACTGAAGAATGTGCAGGACCTGGAAGATTTTTCAGAAGAACATTGGGCAGTTGAGCTGCTCAGGACAAACTAGGGACTCAAGAAGAACCATCACAAAACACACACACAGCCGTGGATCATCCAGGGAACGACATGCGGTATTAAGAATCAATGGTTCATAAACTTTTGAATTGGGTCATTTTAATAAATTCAGCTGTTTTTTTTGTCTTGTGGACTATAAGTAAACATTTTTATGTAAAATCTCTTATTCAGGACAGTATTAGATAAAAAATACCATGCATTGTGTATGATCTCTCTTATTTTGTTGAAATTATTCACATTTTCACAGATTCTGCAAGCGGTTCACATACTTTTTCTTGCAACTGTATCTCTTCGCATGACCTTTCAATAATCACACATGTAACACATTAAAGTGTGAAAATATGCAGTCTGACAGTCGTACCCAGCTCGCTCTCAGAGGCGGCTCTCATGGGAGTGATCGGCGGATGGTCTCCCGCATCCGCTCCTTTTCTTGGTTTATTAATGCCCTCAGAGAGAAGAGCTTTTACCTGTATACACAAACACACATAAGCATTTTTCATAAGACAATATTAATCACTTTACATCATTTTAATGCCATATCAGGATTAAACACTCTATAAATAATACATATAATAAAAAAACAAACAAATACAACAATTAAACTTTTTAGAAAAATACAATAACGCCTACATATAATCTTTCAGTTTAATATACGATATAACATTAATTACTCATTAAAGAGTTTTTTTAAAGACACAAAACAAAGCATCAAATAGGTGTAAAAACAATGATCTCATCAGGGCGGAGGAAAGGGCCCATGCTCACCGTTTCACCCCAGAAGCAGCTGTTGGCCTGTTGTTTGAGAGTGCCCTTCAGGTCAAAGTTTTCAGGGTAATGTGTCGTCTCTGTGCGAGGATAGCTGATATAACCCTGTGTGTAGAGACGCTCTGCTATCTGCATGGTATGCTGGGGACCCATTCCTGAGAAATACACATATAAAATCATACATATATTACTGTTCAAAAGTTAGTAAGATTTTTTTTCATTAAAGAACCCTGAAAAAAATGTATCAGTTTTCACAAAAATATTAAGCAGCTCAAATGGTTAACATTGATAATAATAATGTTTCTTGAGCAGTAAATCAGCATATTAGAATGATTTTCGAAGGATCATGTGACACTGAAGACTGGAGTAATGATTGCCACCACATGATTAAATTACATTTAAAATATATTAAAATAGAAAACAGTAAATTGTAATAATATTTCACAATATTACAGTTTTTACTGTATTTTTTATTAAATAAATGCAGCCTTGGTGAGACCCTAAACCTTTTAACGGTACAGTGCAGGGCTCGGCTTGTCCGGGACAAGTGGATTTTTTGAAGGGACAAGTGAAAAACAATTTTACTTGCCCGACGGACAAGTATCCTGGTTAAAACGTCAAAACAAAAAATAACTAGGGAATCACCAAAGTGCAATATTGATTCTGCATTCAGTTAGTGTAAGTGGCGATCGATAGTGGATAATATAAAACGAACTGACGTTAACAAGGTTGTGCTGTTGAGGCTCGCACAACCTCTCGAGGAGAAAATCGAAAACAAATGAGCGCCGCTCACACAGAGAAACTCAGTTAACATACACATTTAAATTGTGCAGTTTTTATATTTATAACATATGATACAGTTAAGCAACATTACACTAACAAGAGTGTTGTTTTCCTGAATACCATCACGACTGAAAATTACACTGATTTCATACGCCAGTTCCATAAACAATTTAACATTAAGTCACTTACATTTTAGAAGCAATATGGACTGTTTTTGTTCTATTTCAGCAGCGAAAATAGTTCCAAACAAATATCACAGCAGAACCATTACGCATCTCACAGCAACAGTGTGTGTTAGTGAATGATTCAGTGTTTTAGGGCGTTTTCACACCTGAAAGTCCGCACCAAGGTCCGAACCGAAGTTCATGTTTTGATACTTTTTATACATTCGGTTAGTTTTGGTTTGGTTTCACATTGCAATTATGTGAGTGCACTAAAGAACTTTACATAACGCACTTGCGTCCACTCGTCATCATTTATGTGGGCTGCATCTGGATATTGATTGGTTTGTAAACGGACATGCGTCTTACGTCATCGTCTTTGTCAAGAATGAATGAACGGACGCATATCGTTGCCACTATTGAACAGTGCGCATTGTTTGACTATTTTTTATTCGTTACGTTTAAAAGTGGACATTTCAAGCTTTGTAAACACATATTTCTCATGTTTGTGAGGCAAGTAGCTGCTGAGTTTTGGTTTATTTGAGACACGCTCCAGTTCATGTGTAAAGCATGTGATCGCTCCCGGGATTATTGTCTGCTATAGACTATTTGCTTCTTATTTATTAAATCCAGGCAATTATCTGATTAAACGTTGATTAAAATTAAGATACAATTTATACAAAACGAAATTCCCATTAAAGAAATGCTTTCTAAGCAAAATCATACAAAATTTAGTTCAAAATTATTTCTGACTTTCTGTCTTCTGACATATTGCGCATATTTTCACTTTTCATAATCAATGTAGCCTAGATTGAATTTAAAAATAACATTATAATTTTTAAACATAAACAGGAACTTCCTGTAAATGGTCTGAAAGTCCGAACCATACAGAAAATGCTTTCACACTAGAAACGAACCGAACCTTTGTTCAGTTTGATCCGGACCGAGACTACCTCTTTTCGTCGGACCAAATTTCGTCTGTTTGGTCCGGACCGTGGTACGGGGGAGGTTTCACACCTGCAATTTTGATTCGGACCAAACTGAAAAGTCTGAAAATCCGGACCAAACAAGGTAGGTGTGAAAACGCCCTTAATGAATCGGTTGAATCAAAGATTCAATGGCCTATTCGTAAACGACCGCCAAATTCTTGAATGATTCAGCCGTTTCACTGAATCGACTCAATGATTCACTCATTAAGACGGTCACATGCTGCCACCTACTGGTGGTTTAGTTTAATCTTTCCAACATTTCTTATTTGTATATTCAAAAATATTTAAAATAATCTCATAACATTATTTAATGCAGTTGTAATTTTTCAGTGTAAATGATTTAATTTGATTGGTAACAGCCTATAGTGTCTTATTCTAATTTAATTTATTGATCAAATTTAAGAATATAAAACGAAAGCCGAAGCATATCCTATATTTAATAAGATTGTGGAAAAATGCCCTTTATAAAAAGGTACAAATATGACAAATATGCATATTTAAATATGTCAAAGCTGATTAAACACTGGTGAGAATATTGCTTCAGAATAGATTATATTTACAAAAAAAAATCCGGACAAGCAAATGTTTTACTCGGACAAGTGAATGACAGATTTACTTGTCCGAAGGACAAGCGTGTGAACAGGCTTAATGTCGAGCCCTGCAGTGTTTAGTTTACTATTTCCAGTCTAATTATTCCTTTGTGAGTAATACTACAATGCTATAAAATTGCAGTAATTTTTCGCCAAAAAGTGAACCATATAAGGTTCTTGACCATATAATCTAAATTCAAATTCATGGCCCGTCACTACTTGCCAAAAGTTATTGTTTGGTTTTATTGCCTTCTTGGATTTATACTCTTAAAGGGATAGTTCACCCCCAAATTAAAATTGTCATAATTTACTCGCCCTCAAATTGTTCCCAACCAGTATTAGTTTCTTTCTTCTGTTGAACACAAAAGAAGGTATTTTGAAGAATGTTGGTAACCAGACAGTTGACGGTAGCCATTGACTTCCATAGTATTTTTTTTTCCTACCATGGAAGTCAATGTTCAATTTAATTATCAACATTCTTTAAAATATCTCCTTTTGTGTTCAGCAAACGAAAGAAATTCATACAGGTTTGGAACAAATTGAGGGTAAGTTAATGATGACAGAATTTTCCTTTTTGGATGAACTATCCCTTTAAGCAGTCTGTGTAAATCTTGGTCTTTCTTTCCTCATTGAAACCCTATTTATTATGCTTTTTGATTTATAAATTCACATTTAATATCACAAGGGAAGCAGCCCACCTAAAGCAGAGCTGGCCACTCTTAACATCTCCACTGTATTCAATGCAAGAGGTCTCTGCTTGGCTTTCTCTTTTTTCGTCACAGAGTCAACCTGCAAAGAAAAGACACATAATAACTCATGCACTTGAAGTGCTTTAGCACATTTACCATCACTGAAATAGGAAATTGCATATAAATAATTGAGATAAAAGTACATACTCTAGCCTCTTTAGCAGTCTTTGCCATGTTGACAAACATTTGACCAACATCTCGGTCAAAAACTCGAACGCGGTCCCAGTCCAAGTTAAGTGGGCTGTCCTTCCCTTTGAAAACCTGTTCGCACCAACAAAAAAATGGAAAATGCAGAAAAGCAAGTATGCAATGTGATATGACATACAGCTATTCTGTAAACACATTTCTGAAACTAGATTGTGTCATTCAAGTGGGGAAAGACCAGAACTGACCTTTGCTTGAACGACCCAGTATGCTTCAGGTTTGAAGGACTGGATCTTGTCGTGGCGTTCCACACAGAACCCCAGTGTGGGAGTCTGACAGGGACCAAAAGAGATCAAGGAGGAGTCCAAATTCCCATATTTCCCCTGGAAGTATTTGGTTTGGAAACTAAAATCCAGAGACAATGGTTAGGTGTGATGAATGACCTACTGAATAATCAGACATCAGAATAGTTTGCACTACTGTTCAAAAGAAAGAAAAAAATTCAAAGAAAATTAATACTTTGATTCAGCAAGAGTGCATTAAATTGATTCAATAGTGACAGTAAAGACATTTATAATGTTACAAAAGTTTTCTATTTCGAATAAATGTACTTTATATTCATCAAAGATACAGAAAAAAATGTTAGAAAATAAGAAGCACAACGAACAGAAATAAATTACATTTTGAAATATATTAA
This sequence comes from Gobio gobio, assembly GCF_949357685.1. Taxonomy (NCBI): domain Eukaryota; kingdom Metazoa; phylum Chordata; class Actinopteri; order Cypriniformes; family Gobionidae; genus Gobio; species Gobio gobio. The sequence continues at coordinate 57,157,560 of NC_137100.1, read as the reverse complement.
AACAGAAAACATTCTTTTAAATTGTAATATTTCACAATATTACTATATTTTTGCTCAAATAATTACAGCACAAGTGACTTCTTTCAAAAAATCCTACAGACCCCAAACTGTTTAACAACAGTGTATTTTGCACAAATCAAAATTGTATTGTGATGGTATAAATAAAATAAAAACATTCAAAGCAGGTCTGCTCTTCCCAAATGACCTCTTTCATACCGTGTGAAAGCACAGCCGATCCTGAGGTCCAGTTCCTGACGAGCATCGACGGACAGAGCCTCGTTCTTGTTGGGTTCTCCGAGTCGGTTCATGGCGTTACAGATATCGGTGTCTGTGATGGAGCTGAACTTGGCCCGATACACTGTACGCTCATTACCGAAAGACTTATTCATCACAGGCTGAATGGCATCCAACACCTGAGATGGTACAACACACACACATGGAGAAAACACACACTCAAAAAACAAGGCCAAACACCTCAGCCCCAGTTATATGAACAAACTTTAGTTGTATTCTCTTTCTGTGGATTAATAACTGAAATTGATTCAGACTCACCTCAAAACAAATGTTCTCTCCTTCTTTGTCACAGTCCAACCACAGGACGACAAAGTCACAACCTTTTCCTTCAACCTGTCAACAACAGCAACTTTGCTATTTTAAAATGTATGGAAGGGTTTTTAAATATGACTTTTTAATATATAATATAATATACCTGTCACAAGTTTGGAAACATTAAAATTTTTGTTATGTATTTAAAAGAAGTCTCTTATGCTCACCAAGGCTGCCTTAATATAATCAAAAATATAGTAAAACAGTCATATTGCAAAATATTATTACAAATAAAAAAAACCCGTTATTTTCAGCATTATTACTCCATGTCACATGATCCATCAGAAATCACTCTAATATGCTGATTGTATGCTCCAAAAACATTTCTTATTATTATTATCATCATCAATGATGAAAACAGTTGTGAAAACATTTTTTCAGGAAATTATGAAATACTTTTTTCAGGATTCTTTGATGAATAGAAAGTTCAATGAACAGCTTTTTTTGCATTTATTAAATGTATTTATCTAAAGCATGTATAAAATATAGATCTTTTGTAACATTATAAATGTGTTCTCTGTCACTCTTGAGTAATTGAATGCATCCTTTAAGTAATAATTTATCTCTTTTTTAATCTTACCACAAATGTTTGAATGGTTTCATTGTTTCTACAAAAATGTTTTCAACACTGATAATGATAATCAAATCAGCATATTATAATGATTTCTGAATGAGCATGTGACTCAGCTCTCCCTCCAAGGAATACATTACTTTTTTTAATTTATTAAAAAAGAAAACTATTATTTAAATTGCAATAATATTTCACAATATTACTGGTTTTACTGTATTTTTAATGAAATAAATGCAGCCTTGGTGAACATAAACTTCTTTCAAAAAATAAGCTTTAGAAGGGGTCACAGATTTAAATAAATGTATAATTGAACATTATTCAAGCAATTAATTTTGGAAGACGAAGGTCATGATAATCCATTTATAATCTTTTTTAATTCTGTAAATACTATACTTAATATATTTATATATTATGTACAGTTTATATGCATTAATATATTGATATATACACTATAAATAATATATAAATGTAATAATTGCACTGACATGCTTGGAACAGAAAATAAACAAGGGTCAAATTTGATTTTTATGTTGTCTTTAAATACAGTTTGTCTGAATGTTTAAATATTTTAGACAATAGATACACCAAAAGCAGTGAGGTAATGAAAGGTAAAGTCACCTGAAGGAATTTGACCATATTTAGTTTGGGGTTTGCTTCCTTCTTCTCAGTCGGAGCTTTACTGAACAACTCAGCTGGATCGACTTTATCCCAGTTGTTATACTTTCCTGTAAGACATTAAGGATAGGGAATATTAGACTTCTGCTCAAGTTTGCATCATCTTGAGTGCATCATAGAGCAGCCCTACTGAAGACAAAACACTTGCCGATAAAGTCCAGACTCATGACGTGTCCACACACTGATGTCATCTTAAACCTCACATTTTGGCCCACAAAGCTTCCCGTGTACTCATGGACTGAGCACGCTCCATTTAGGCCCTTTCGGGTTGAACAGCTACCTATAAACAAAAGGAAATAAAATAAATGCTCATACAACTGTTGACTTTTGCCGATTGCAAATAGCGGAATGGCTTACTTATAGATTTAACTGGAATAAAAGTATGTTTTTTTATAATAAAAACTACACTTTTAACCTTTAAGATACATCTTTAGGAACACTTTAATTCAAGTAATCATCCGAACACAATCCACTGATATCACAATATTTGCATTGAGACTCTTTCCTGAATGACATTTGAAGTCATTTCTATGCTTGGCTTTGAAAGCAATACACGCTTCATCATTCATCACATCTGCCTAGAACCAAGTCAAAGTCTGTAAACGCAACAAAAACGACCACGTAAGCCTGACTACTGCATAACCGTTCTTACATGAACAATTATGGTGGACAATGACGAAAGCAGGCTGAAAAAAAGCTAGTGCTGGCATTGAGCGATCCATCATAAAGTGAAATGAGAGAGCGAAGAGCTGATTATGCATCATTTTTTCATTCATTCTTTTCCATTTTGTGCCCAAACAGACTCAAACCTGACTGACGCCAATGGTCACCTTCATCTAATGAGATGATGTTCCCAAGGCTGAACTCTCATTTTCAGAAGGAGTCCATTGTGAAGGAGCCTGAAAACAGATGAGGATGATGATGATGATGTCCTCTCTCTCCCTGACCACTGACTCACGCTACAGTCCTTTGGAGGTCTCCATTGAGTCTATGGTACATAAATATAGACCCGATAGGAGGGGATGGACACATTTGGACCAGCAGCTTTACCCCTACAGGCAACAGCAAGCCTCCAGCCTCTCATTCCACGCTCCGTTTCTCCACAATACAGCATGCAACAGCTACAGGTAAGTCGCCAACACCATTCACACAAGAATTGTCTCAGCTAGGACCCAGAACTAGGAAACAGCAGGGGGGGTAGCAGTTATTTAAGTTTTGCGATTATTTTTCAAAATTGCTACATTTTAACACATTATTAGATTTAAACTGAAATTATTACTATTGATACAGCCGATTACAGCCAACAACATAAACTACCATTCAAAAGTTTGAATTTATTTGATCAAAAATACAGTAAAAACAATACAATTATACAATATTATTACAATTTAAATTAACTGGGTTTTTTTTATTTATTTAAAAAATCATTTAAAATGAAACAGAAATGTATTCCTGTGATGGCAAAGCTGAATTTTCAGCATCATTACTCCAGTCTTCAGTGTCACATGATCCTTCAGAAATCATTTTAATTTTCGGATTTGATGCTCAAGAACGTTAAATAATATTATCATTGTTATAAAACAGTTATACTGCTTATTTGTGGAAACCATGATACTTTATTTCAGGTTTCCTTGATCACCAGAAAGTTCAAACAAACAGAGTATTATGTTTTTACTGTCACTTTTGATTAATTTAATGCATCCTTTCAGAATAAAAGTATTCATTTATTAATAGATTTTGGTTTTAAAATGAGGAAGAACTAACATTTTAACTGTAACTGGCCATGATAGCACAATTATCGGCCAATACCACTAATCTTAAATTGGCCAAACGTCTATAGCTAAACTAAAAATGGGGATTCATACCTGAAAGCTAGCCAATACCTTAGGATAAATCCACCTGTTTATTATAAATTGGTTTTTTAAAAAAAGAAAGGAAAAAAAATCAGCACACCTCAAACAGCTATAAAACTATATTTATTTATTCTTCATCAGAGATGCATTTATGGCAGCTACTATTTGCGGCTAATAGATTCTATTTACACTAAGTGAAAATAGCAGCATTTTCTTAGCGATATGCTATTTAAGCAAAAGTAGGGATGGATTATATTTACACCATGTAAAAACAGGCCTATTTTCTTTGCAATGAGTGCACCTCTCTGTTGTTGTACGTTAAACAGTATGCAATATTAACATGGTATAAATTATTATATTTATTTAAATGATTAAATGGATGCCGCCTTATTGGAACAATAAAGCCCTCCCTACACCTACCCCTAAATCGTAAACACTTTATTATTAAACACACATTAGACACTTAATTTCCCCTTTTCGAATATTTTCAGAATTTTTATTGAAAATAGATGCATTTCCGATCTGATATATGATGGGAAAAGGGAGTAGAGCGGAACACGGGTCGATTTGCATCCAAACTTTCTCCCATGCGCCTTACCCCTAGACTATTGCTGCTGTTCTAAATCCAGCATCTTCCGCAATGTTGTCTGGACCAACCAGACGTCAGTGGCCAGAGTAAGCATAAATAGCCTCTGCGAACAAGGCGGGCTATTTGCACTTAGTGTAAATAAATAGACACCCCGTTAATATTATGGGTTAAACGGATCGTAGTTGATCCATGATCCGGATGGACCAGGCCCCAAGGTTCGGCACACATGTGATTCCAGATTAATTGCAAGTTTAACCACCACCATAGAGGGAAAGTTTATCATTTGAAGATGTTTTGTCTTGACAGTTTACACATTTAATAGATTTTAAACCATTCAAGCGCTAAAAGTGGCAAAGGGTACTCCGAATGTATTCCTCTCTCGTGTCTCTTGCACTTGGATGGATACATACACTAGCCTAGAAATGTAGACGCACCCTAGCGGCAGCAAATGTAATTTGCAGCCAGGGTCGTCTAGCAACTCTCCACTGGCTTGCGAGCTTGAAAAACCAAACTCTAGTCAGGCCAATCACATCGTGTATAGAGTCGGTGGGCGGGTTTAACATAATGACGGCAGAGTTGTGACGGTTTCCGTGTGAAATCCCAGTGCTAACAAAGAACGTTACGGCACTGAAGTCATTCTTGAAAAAGGAAGACGTGTTCTGAGTTTTGCCGACCGGATACGGCAAAAGTTGAATCTATCAACTAGCTCCGCTGGTAGGAAAACGCATGGGACTCAGCCACAACCCTCTTGTGATTGTTTATCACCACTGATAGCGTTCTGGTTGGTTGCAGCGCTATCCTATTGCGTGCAGAGGGAATATGAAAGACAAATCGGATTGAGCCCTGCCAATGGTGTGTTCCCAGACCTAACATCTTGATGTGGGTCTGGCTTGTCAGGCTATACATACACACACAAATATGTCAAAATACCCATCTCGGCACGTATTGTAGTCGGTAGTGAACGCTAACCGTTGAGAAAGAAATTGGATACATGTATAATTATATAGAATCCATGCATTAGGTCTTAGAAAACAGCTGATATTTACAGGCTGCTGTCACTTTGTCATTAAGCTTT